>NC_056733.1:181242612-181245112 GCF_019279795.1 Protopterus annectens
GTATAAATATTTGTAGTTGTGAATTTGTACCCTTCCACACAAAAAAAATATCATCTATGAAACGATAGTAGTGCTCAGTAAGTTCGAATCCTGGTAGGTGCACCAAAGTATCTAATTCCCATTCTGCTAAAACAACATTAGCAAAAGCTGGGGCCATCTTGGTGCCCATGGCCACTCCTCTAACTTGTTTGAATATGGAGTTGTTAAAATGAAAATAATTATTCTCTAGAACCAACGACATAAGAGTATGTAGTGTATCAATTTTGGATTTGGACATCTTCATAAATTTATGTAAGAAATGCTTAACATAAGCTAGACCTTCTACATGAGGAATGTTTGTGTATAAGGCTACTATGTCAAGGGTTACAAGCATTTTACCTTTTCCATTAAACTTAGAATCATGTAGTTTGTTAAGGAAGTCCCAAGAGTCTTTAATGTAAAAAGGGTTGGATTGGGCTACTGGATTCAAAACAAAATCAACATACTGAGCTATTCTTTCAGTTTTAGTTCTGTTGTTCGAGATAATCAGTCTGAAGGGTGGATCTAGTGAGTCCTTGTGCATCTTGGGGATTCCAAAAAGTTTTCCCAAACTAGGAATGGGGGTGTACATGAATATGAACTCTTCATATGTTATGTGTTGATTCCTAAGTAAAGATCTGAGTACTGTGTCAATATGTGTGAAACTGGTTTGAACAACTTCCATGGAAGTTTTCTGGTAGAAGTCATCATTCCTTAAGGTACATTCTATTTTATTCACATAGTTCTTTTGGTTCATGATGACTACACCTGTTCCTTTGTCAGCCTTCATGATCCGTATGTTACGGTCATTAGTTAAATCTTTTAAGGCTAACTTTTCATGGTGTGTGAGATTAAACCATTTGGAATTGCATTCAGAATTAATGGCTTGTCTGATGTCGCTCTCACACAACCTGGCGAAGGCTGAAATTGTATTATGCAGAGGTGGGTTAAACAAACTTTTTCTGCATAAAAAAGAAGTGTTAATATTTCCATTAACATTGACTGTAACATTTGATAGATTTGAACTGACATCATTGGTAACAGTAGTATTCTGAGGATCCTCTGTATTAATATCATTCACTTGAGACAAAGCAGCAGAGATTTGAGAATCATTAAATGAACTATCACACTCTGTATCAGTAAGTAACACTTGTAAGTTTAATTTTCTAGTAAATAATCTGAAATCCAAAAGTAAATCAGGTAATTTTGCTCTCTGTGCTGGTGTAAATGAATGACCTTTTTGTAGTACTTTAATGTGGTGCTCAGATAAGGATTTATCTGATAAATTAAAAATGGTGGAAACTGACTTGTCTAGAGGACAAGATAAGGAGGAGTTATTTAAGGAAGCAGTTACTTGTGGCTGCTCCTTGTCATTATGTGTCTGGGAGGAATGTGATACCCTATTTTGCCCAGGCCTCTTTTTCGTATAATGTTGTTTTCCATTACAGTCGAAGTTGTTCTGTTTTGGCTTTCTGCAGAATTGAGGAAATGAGGATGAGCCAACCCTACTTGAGGGTGTTGTGAATCTAAAAAAGAATTATGTGCATTAAATGAAGTGGAAGGAGTGGGTGTGGAAACTGGCTGAAGAGAATTGCCAACATTTTCTAGTAAAATTCTATTGGACTGAACATTGTCTCGCAAAATTTTGTTGGACTGAAAAGAAGGGTGTAATGGAGAGGAAATTGGTGGGAAATCTTGAGCATTAACCCTGAAATCACTGATAATCCCATGGAAATAGGGTAAAAAGCCAGTGGAAGAAATAGGAAAAGGACCTGGAGAATCTGTGGAGGAAGGTAAGAGAGAAGAGTTCTGATGAAGGGAGGAGGTAGGTAAGAGAGAAGAGTTTTGTTGTCAAGAGGAGGAATGATAAGGAGAAGACAAGTGCTGATGAGAGGGGGGGGGTTTGAGAAGGAAAAGAAGGCCTAGGTGGCTGGGAAGGTAAATGGCGAAAAGACTGAGAAGGAGGTAAGTGGGTTGAGCGAGAGCGTGGTGTAAAGGCTGAAGAAGGGAGGTTTCTGTAAGGGGAAGAATGCTGAGATCTGGTGGAGGAGACTGAGTGAAGGGGTCTTCTAGAGGGAGAGTGATAGGGAGGTTTCCCTCTAAGAGAATTGAGAGACCAGTGGGCTTGAGGAAGGTGTTGTTGATGTAAAGAGCTTGCTTTGGGGTTATAGTGAGAAGACCTCGAAGGGGAAAGTGAAAATCTGTGAGAAGGAGAGGCGTGAGAAGAGTTAGGGTGAGGATGACAATGTAACGATCTTTCTAAGGGAGTGGAGGGAAAATAATTTGAGTGAGGGTAGTAAGGGGATTGAGAATTCTGAAAGGAATTAACATTACTTAAAAAGTTAGAGTTTGTATTGTCCTGAAACAAAAATTCTGTGATGGGGTATGCTGAGTTTGACTTGTACTGGGATAAGTCTCTCTGTATTTTGTTTCTTTTTTTGGCTATGATAGTGGCTATGTGTCTGGACAGTTTAGCAGAAAT
>NC_056733.1:181247458-181252458 GCF_019279795.1 Protopterus annectens
TCTGATATCGCTCTTGCACACCCTGGCAAAAGCTGAAATTGTATTATGTAGAGGTGGGTTAAACAAACTTTTTTTGCGTAAAAAAGAAGTGTTAATATTTCCATTAACATTGACTGCAACATTTGATAGATCTGAACTAACATCATTAGTAACTGTAGCATTTAGAGGATTCTCTGTATTGTTATCATTCACTTGAGACAAAGCAGTAGAGATTTGAGAATCATTAAATGAACTATTACACTCTGTATCAGTAAGTAACACTTGTAAATTTAATTTTCTAGCAAATAATCTGAAATCTAACAGTAAATCTGGTAGTTTTGCTCTCTGTGCTGGTGTAAATGAATGCCCTTTTTGTAGTACCTTAATGTGGTGTTCAGATAAGGATTTGTCTGACAAATTAAAAATGGTGGAGACTGACTTGTCTAGAGGATAAAGTAAAGAAGAGTTGTGTAAGGAAGCAGTTACTTGTAGCTGCTCCTTGTCATAATGTGTCTGGGAGGAATGTGGTACCCTATCTTGCCCAGGCCTCTTTTTCTTGTAATGTTGTTTTCCATTGTAGTCAAAGTTGTTCTGTTTAAGCTTTCTGCAGAATTGAGGAAAAGGGGATGATCCAACCCTACTTGTGGGTGATGTGTGTCTAAAAAAGAATTCTGTGCATTAAATGAAGTGGAAGGAGTGGGAGTGGAAACTGGATGAATGGAATTGTCAACATTTTCAGGTAAAGATCTGTTGGACTGAACATTGTCTCGCAAAATGTTGTTGGACTGAAAAGGAGGGTGTAAAGGAGAGGAAGTTGGCGGGATATCTTGTGTGTTGACCCTGAAATCACTGGTGATCCCATGGAAATCAGGTAAAAAACCAGTGGAAGAAATAGGAAAAGGACCTGTAGGATCTGAGGAGGAAGGTAAGAGAGAATAATTCTGATGAAAGGAAGAAGTAGGTAAGAGAGAAGAGTTTGCTTGGCAAGAGGAGGAATGAAAAGGAGAAGGTCCACGTGGGCGAAAGGGGGAAGAATTTGATGAATAGGAAGGTTTGGGTGGTTGTGAAGGTAAATGACGAAAAGACCTGGAAGGGGGTGGGCGAGAGTGCGGTATGAAGGTGGAAGAAGGGTGGTTTCTGTAAGGGAAAGAATGATGGGACAAGTAGGAGGCTGAGTGATGAGGTCTAGAGGTAGAGTGATAGGGAGGTTTCTCTCTAAAAGAATTGAGAGGTCTGTGGCCTTGAGGAAAAAGTGGATGACGTGAAGAGCTTGATTTAGGGTTATAGGGAGAAAATCTTGAAGGGGAGGGTGAAAAACGTGGAGAAGGAGAGGTATGACAAGGGTGAGGATGAGAATGTAATGGTCTGTCTGAGGGGGTGGAGGGAAAGGAATTAGTGAGGGGGTAGTTGAGAGATTGAGAGTTCTGAACGGAATGGTCGTTACTTAAAAAGATAGTTTGTATGGTCTTGTGATGAAAATTCTGTGATGGGGTATGCTGAGTTTGACTTGTACTGGGATAAATCTCTCTGTATTTTGTTTCTCTTTTTGGCTATGATGGTAGCTATGTGTCTGGACAGTTTAGCAGAAATAGCATCGTAAATGGGTTTGACAAACTGAAATTGGGGGTGTAGCTGAATAGAGCTGTTCAGTGACATAATTTTGGGTTTTAAGTCATTGAGTTTGATAGTGTTATCACCCTGAATGATTTTAAGAGCATTGAGTCCAGCAGTGTTATATAATTCACAAAGATTTAGATGTAGTTTAGAGTTGGCTACTGTTCTGTTGGGGAACTTGCATAAACGTAATCCCTTGGGAACTATGGATAAAGAGAGACAAGCATCTAAATACAGGTTGTCCAATTCAATGCTTTTAAACACCATCAACAATCTTTCTAATTTAAATACCAATGGTTTACATTCTGAAAGTAGTTCAGCCTGTCTGTTCGAGTGAAAAATCTGTCTGAACGACCTTGGTGGTGTACCTGTGGAAAGGAAAGGATTAGTATTGATATGTTCATTGAGAAAGCTTAAAATCTCATTATTAGAAGACAACTCTTCTGTAACGTGGGGAATTTGAAATACTACTTGCAGCAACATTAACTGATTCATTGGCTGTTTCATTGGAAGCGGTGGCTAGATTTACATAAAAAACACCATTTGAATCAGCATTGTAATTGTTTAATTCATAGGCATTGATCGTTTCATTAGCTGTATCAGAAGAATTGACTGTTTCAGCAGCTGTAGTAGAAGGGTAGTGTTTGTTACCAGCAGCAACATGAGACGAGGTGAGCATGACTCCCCGAGAATTTCCACAATGGGAGGATGTAGGAGGAGGGCCAAAGTCTGAAGAAGTAGTAGTAGGTGTTTGGATGAGGGTCCTGTAGTTTGGAGAAGAGTTAATTCTCTGATGAGAAAAAGTAACTTTGCGAGGTTGATGACTGGGTTGATAAGGTGGGTCGCTAGGCTGGTGAGTTGTAGAAAAAATTGTGTCTTGATGATTTTGCTGGTAAGAGCTTAGCGTAATTTTATTTGATGATGTAGAACTATTTGTTTTCTTTCTGCAGCTTGGTACAGCAGAAATGCTTTCATTACTATGATCTTTTGTTGTGGCAAGAAAAGATAAGTTTGAGACCTGGATGGAACGTCTTTCATTAAGTGGAACAGAATTGTTTGACCTTAATTCTACATTCTGTACTGGTGTGGTTGATGGCGTAGAAGTAGAAGGATGAGTTGGTGCAACATCTGCTGTCCTAGATTTGGCAATTGAACTTGAAGGACGAGTTTGAATTTGGGAAGCATCTGCCAACTTAGGAAACTTTTCCGAGGTCATTGTAGTATGCAACTGAATATGTGGAGCACTTGCTTCTGAAACGTGAGCCTGTGGGTCTCTTCCTGTGTTGATTTATGTTCCACAAGAGGGGAATGAGCAGATTCATTCACTCTGGGGTCCAGTGGAAAATGGTGTGAATTAGTCTCGTTGGAACTTGAGTTGGTTGTGCTGGACACACGTTGATTCGCAGTTGATGTATGGTTAAATTCTGCTTGAGTTTCTGCCTGGTGATGCAATATAATGTGTGGAAGTTCTTTTCTGATGATCATGAAATTAGAAATAGATTTATCGTAAACAATAGGAATTGCTTTAATATGATTGTTGGGAGTGGAAGTGGGGAAGTCATAGCTCTGCTGGTGGGAACAAACATTATTGTTGCAGGGAGTAATCATGATGCTCTGCTGTGAACCTGGATTAACAGCACTGTTGAAAGGAGAAATATTGTTAAGGTTGTCATTGTTGGAAAGTCTATTGATCTGCCCATTGAACTGAGTGGTACTCTGGTCATTCAAGTGACTGTATATTGGTTTGTTATTAAAATGATTATTGCTACAATGTTGGCCCGTAGTTTGTTTGTTGGAGTGTTCGTTAAAAGAGAAATCATAACTGAAAGAAAGTCTGTCATCTCTGGGTAGCATGACAGAATTTGTGTGTAACCTCTCTTCAGCTCTGCATACGCGACTGTCAGATTCAAGAACTATGGAGTGCTCGTCTAGAGAAGATTGCTCCTTACTGGAAGGAAAACTTCCAACTTTAGGTAACAATGCTGGGTTAGTGCGTAACCGCTGTTCAGCTCTGTATACGCAGTTGTCAGATTTTGTGGAGTGTTCAGACTGCGACAATTCAACACATTTCAGCAAGGCGGAGGTGCCCTCCCTTCCTTGGGAGCAGCTCATGTCACAAGCTGACTGCTGAGTAAAAGTAGAAGTAACCTGTGGAGTTAGTTCATTAAAAATACAAAGAGGCGTCTGCTGAGTGTAGTTGCCTGAATCTATTCTGACAATACTGCTTGTGGATTGCCTCACTGCTCTGTCCCTATCTGATCTATCCTTGTCTGAGTATGTGACTTTTACCGGGAGCTTATGTAATGACTGATCTTTTGCATTTGCGTTAACCACATAGTCAAGAAGGGGTGACATGCGCTTCATCGTTGAGTGGTAAAAGATCAATTCTGTCTATCAACTGCACATATATATATATATATATATATATATATATACACACACACATATATATATACACCCAAACACCAAGGAACTGAATGGAAATAAATCACTCAAGAATGGTGATTATCAAATGTGCCATATAAGTCCATGAACCAAAAGATGTCAATGATACTCCAAGTCAAGCAGCAAAAAATATATCACAGTTCCAATGGATATCTGGCTATTCAGCCCCGAAGACATAAAAATCTTATAAAACTCTTTATTTACTGACAATTAAGCGCTTTCGCGGAGTGAACCTCCGCTTCATCAGACAAAAATGAAAAGGATAAACAGTAACTTTATGTAATAAATCAAGGTAGGCATTGCCTCGAAAACAATTAGTTGCATAGCAATTAATTGAAGTGTAATTTGCCAAAGCACTGCTTTCTACCACGAGTTACAGAAAATTCAAAAACTCACAATTACAATTTCCTCCGTTCATCTAAAACATAAAAAATAATAATTAAAAACAATCATGATGTTAACAGTTCACACTAACTCAGTAATGCGTCAGAACAAAAATGTCACTACTGAGCTAATACTATCTTTGTTAATAACCTCCTTCTTTCCCCCAGGATGAAATGCACTAACCATTAATCAAAATACATTCATCGTGTCGTAGACACGACCAAATGATGGTCGTTAATACACTTAGGTTAAGATTTCTACTCATTGTCTATATATACACATTTTAAATAGTATAATGGTCTGGTAATTTATCAGAGCTAGTACTTATTTTTGTTGCAGGTATGAATTTACAATTTGTTTTACATCTTAAATATTCCCCATATAGTAATTGATTCATGGGACTTTTTGAGTAGATTACAGCCGGATATAGCCATAGGAGCAGAATAGCTAATAACAATTGATGTGGTAGATTTATTTTCTAGCATTCCGAAACAAGAAGGAATGTCTAGGTTTCAAGAAAGCATCAGGAAAAAAGGCAGTCTACCATGGGAGAGAACATTATTAATACTTGAATTTAT
>NC_056733.1:181257458-181350366 GCF_019279795.1 Protopterus annectens
TAAATATCTTCACAAAGATACACGCTGTATGCTTTGTACAACTGAAATTGCCTTGTGTTTTATTTTTGTGTAGCATTTTCCTAAGTTTTATTCATGAAATATTGTTCATTCTGAACATCGAGGGAATTATGCAAATGAAATGCAGATGGCTGTGTGCCTTGTCTCGCAGCTGCATTTTTACCTATAGTCCTTGAAGCATGTTCCAGACACTGAACATTCAGCTTGTCTCAAGCCGTATGCTAGCAAACAGAAATACATATATTTAACTATATTAGTTTTATATATATTATAGCAACATACGTATATGCATCTAACTAGCAAATAGATGTTCACATGCATTTATACATTTATTACTGCATACATTCCCTCTGTTTTATTTTAAATACAAAACTGTCTACATTAGTATATACTTTGTATTCAAGTTATATTGCTATTAACTAGAAAGACATGAGGGAAACAAAAAGTACAGTTTTGTACCTACCATAAATGTAGATGTCCAAGGATCCACATTGCTGCAGTCATAACCTGTGGGTAGTCCACTGTCCTCGGTCGGCCCGAATACCAAAGAGTTAGGCTGGTGTCGGTCATGGGCCGAGCTGACGTCCAGTAGTAGTACTTAAGCGCATGACCGACGCCATATCCTCAGTCTTTCTTGCCCCAGATGTCAGAAGGCCTTAAAAGGAAAAGGCCAGAGCCACAAAGGGAGAAAATGATAATTATCCCCAAGAAACAATAACAACAACAACCACACCCCCAAACCAAAGAGGGGAAGGAGGGAGGGATAGGACTGCAGCAATGTGGATCCTCGAACATCTACATTTATGGTAGGTACAAAACTGTACTATGTTCTTCGTCTCACATTGCTGCAGTCATAACCTGTGGGTAGAATCCCAAAGCAAAGGAAAAGGGAGGCTGGCAAACTAAAAAGCATTAGGGGCTGCTAACATGCCCTGTAAAACTGCAGTGGCAAACCCAGCCCTGGACTTGGAGAAAAGAGGGAGATGGTAATGTTTAGTAAAAGTATGAACTGAACTCCAAGTAGCTGCTTCCAAAATATCCTTAGTAGCTACACCTCTCAAAAAAGCAGTAGAAGTGGCAGTAGCCCTAGTGGAATGAGGTCTAATCCCAGCAGGAACATCCTTCCCATGATGAGAATAACAAAAAGCAATACAATTACCAATCCACTTTGAAATAGTCTGCTTAGAAACAGCTTTCCCTTGTGAACCCAAAGCAAAAGAAACAAATAACTGTTGAGTCTGTCTGAACTCCTTAGTTCTGCTCAAATAATAACGTAACTGCCTGTGTACATCCAAAGAATGCAAGATTTTTTCCCCCTTATTTTGGGGATCAGCATAAAAGGTAGGCAAATGGATAGACTGGTTCAAGGCCACATTAGAAATCACTTTTGGCATGAAAGTAGGGTTAGTACGCAAAGAAACTCTATCCTTATGGAATATTAGAAAAGGTTCAACTGCCATGAGAGCCTGCAATTCAGATACCCTTCTAGCAGAAGTAATGGCCAACAAAAAGGTAGTCTTCCAGGACACAAACTTTAAGTCAGACGTAGCTGCAGGTTCAAAAGGAGGCAAAGTAAGCTTCTCCAACACAAAATTGAGATCCCAGGAAGGAGTGGGAGCTCTGCGTGGGGTATATTTTTTGCCCCTCTAAGAAAAATTGCTTAAACAAAGGGTGAGAAAATAAAGGAGGGTCACAATCATAGTGAGCAGAAATGGCTGCAGCATGAACTTTCACAGAAGAAAATGACAAACCCTTGTCTAGTAACTCAGTAAGGTACTGTAGTGTAAAACTCAAATTAGGTACCGAGACATCAAAGCCCTTTGCTGTGCTCCAAAGAAAAAATCTCTTCCATTTATCAGCATAAACTTTTCTAGTGCTGGGCCGCCTAGCTTCCAAAATGACATCTAAAACCTGCTGAGGAAGCTGAGAACCCACAGGCTCTAAAACAGAATACGCCAGGCCGTTAGATGCAGGGACTGCACCCTGACATTGACCAAATGACTGCTTGACTGGGACAACAAGTGAGGAAGCTGTGGCAAAGGCCAAGGCGGCTCCTGAATTAAACTCCTCAGCAGAGGATACCAGTGCTGTCGTGGCCAATCTGGTGCTATTAAAATCATGCAAGGCTTGTCCCTCCTGACCTTCAAGAGAACCTTGGTAATGAGAGGCAGAGGAGGAAAAGCATAGATGTGAAGGTTGTTCCAACTGAAAGATAGAGCATCCACTTTCCAAGCTTTTGGGTGAAACATTTTTGTGCAAAATTTTGGTAGTTGGAAATTTAGAGGAGAAGCAAACAGATCTATGTCTGGAGTTCCCCAAGCCACTGTCAACTGATGAAATACCTGAGGATCCAATTTCCACTCGTGGGGATCCACAATTTGTCTGCTCAGTACATCTGCTAGGGAGTTCTGTGCTCCTGGCAGAAACCGTGCTTGAAGAGTGATGTGCAAACCCAGAGCAGTCTCCCACAAAATCATAGCTTGTCTGCAAAGAGGATAAGAATGGGTCCCCCTCTGCTTGTTGATGTACCACATGACTGTAGTGTTGTCTGTTTGCATCAACACCTGTCCTGGTTGAAGTAGGCCCTTGAAAGCCATCAGGGCAAACTGGACTGCTAACATCTCCTTCATGTTGATATGCAGATGCTGTAGTTTGGGAGGCCACGTGTCTTGAATCCATTTCCCATTGAAGTGTGCTCCCCAAGCCAGGTCTGAGGCACCCGTCGTTAAGATCTGACTCGCCTCTGGTCGGGTCACAGAGAGTCCCTTGTTTAGGTGACATTCCTGTGCCCACCACAAGAATTACTTCTGGATGCAAGGTATTATCGGAATGACAGTGTCCAAATCGTGGCAGTGTTGAGTCCATACACTTTTGAGATACCATTGTAGCTTCCGCATATGCAGTTTTGCATTGGGAAGTACCAGAATGCAAGATGCCATGAACCCCAAGGCTTGAAGGACTGTCCTTGCAGTCAGCCTGGACAGTACTGATAATTGCTGGAAGTATAGATGAAGAGTTCTTTGTTTGTCCGGGGTCAGAAAAGCCATCTGAGAGGCTGTATGCAGTCTCACACCCAGAAAGCACATGTCCTGAGAGGGTACTAGACTGGACTTTGTTTCATTCACAGAATACCCTAGGCACCTTAAAACTGCCATTACATACTGTAGCTGTTGAAGTAACTTGTCTTTGTCCTGAGCAAGAATCAGGCAATCGTCCAGATAAGGATAAATTTGTATTCCCCTCAGTCTTAAGAAAGCTATTACAGGAGCCAAAACCTTTGTGAACACCCTGGGCGCAGTAGATAAACCAAAGGGCAATGCAGAGAACTGATAATGAGAAGTGCCAGCCCGAAAACGCAGGAATCTCCTGCAGCTGGGCCTGATAGGAATGTGAAGATAGGCCTCCTTGAGATCCAGAGTTACCATCCAGTGATCTTTGCCTAGCAGAGGCAGAGGTT
The DNA here is from genome assembly GCF_019279795.1 of Protopterus annectens. NCBI lineage: Eukaryota > Metazoa > Chordata > Ceratodontiformes > Protopteridae > Protopterus > Protopterus annectens. Next base: position 181,260,934 of record NC_056733.1, read on the forward strand.
GCTGTAATGTTAACATCTTGAACTTTGGAATGTCTAGGTACGTATTGAGAATGGACAAATCCAGAATTGGCCTCCAAGTGTTTCCTTTCTTTGGCACTAGGAAAAGACGAGAATAAAACCCTAGGTGGTCTTCTGACGGAGGTACCACCTGGATAGCCCCCATCTGTAAAAGCAAAGAAATTTTTTCTTGAGCCTCCAGCCTTTGCTGAGGAGATACATCTGGCTTGCCTTTGAAAGGGGGAAAAGTGTGAAAATAAAACTTGTAGCCTTGAATTATTATGTCCAACACCCATTTGTCCTGGGTGACCAAATGCCAATTTTGTTTGAAAAGTGCCAACTTTCCTCCTAGAGGAGCTGCCAGAAAGGAAGGATCCGGCAGCTGGAGATACAGGTCATTGGGTCTGTTTACGAAAAGGCTGACCCCTGCCCTCACCAGAAGATTGTGCAGGAGAACTCCAAGTCCTAGGTCTGAAAGAACCCTGAGCGTGAGCCCTGCCCCTACCACGCCTAGACCTGCCCTTAGACTGAAAATCTGAAGAAGGGTAAGACCATCCTCTTGCAGGCCAATTCCTGCTAAACTTAGGGGGCTGCACTTGCAAAAATTCCTTAACTGTCTGCATAGACTTAGCTTTGTCTTCCATCTTTTTCAAAACTGACTCCACAGGGGAACCAAAAAGAACTTCAGATTGAAGGGGAGCATCCAAAATCCGAGCCTTAACATGCTCTGACAAATTTTGATCCTTAAGCCAGGCATGTCTACGAATAACTGAACCAGCAGCAGCTACCCTGGAAGAAGCCTGAAGGGCATCGAAGCCACACTGCAAGGCATGTTTACCAACTTGATCTGAAGCATGAACCAAGTCCTGCAATTCCTTACACTCTATACCCTCAGATAAAGCATCTACCTTAGATTTTAATTGACCTAACAGAAAGTTCTGATACTTCAGCATATGGAATTGGCAATTTAAAGCCCTCATAGCTAACGTAGAAGAGGTGTACACTTTTTTACCCCACCTATCCAATGCTCTAGAATCTTTATTCAAAGGAACTGGATTCTTAACCACAGAAGCCCTGACACCCTTAGGCCCTTGAATAATAGTTTCCGGGTCAGCTCTAGGGCTCTTATACAAATATTTATGTGCCTCTGGAACTCTGTAATACCTGTCTGGCTTGACAGGGGCAGGGGGTAAAGAATCAGGATTAAGGGAAGCTTCAGAAAAAACATCCTGAACAACATCTAAAACGGGAATAGCCAAAGGTCTATGTTGTGGCAGAAACAAAAATTCCCTAAGCCTCTTACGAGAATCTGAAAAATCCTGATCTTCCCACTTGAAATGCTCCCTTATGGAATGCAAGGTTTCAGAAAAGGAAAAATCCTCTGGAGGTGAAGCAGAAGGACAGGAATCCTCTGCATCTGAATCAGAATAGGGAGGAAAATCCTGAATATCCTCAGCTGAGGACTCAGAGTAATCTGAGGAATGTTCCATTCCCTCTAAATCTGTCTCCACCCTAGGCCTCTTCTCTGGAGGGGGCATAGAACCCCTGATCAAGGTAATCAAATCCTCTGCCATTTTCAACATATGCTTTTTGGGAACAGAGCTCAAGAACCAGGGCTGTGGCCCGTACCAAAAATACCAGGTCTAGCCTTAGCAGGGCCTTTAGTGACTGAAGTAGAAGGCCTAATAACCTTTTGTAAGGAAGGAACCACAGCAACTTGAGAAGCACCCTCGGCCTGACCTAACTCCTGAGAGGCCAACTCCTGCAAAAGTAAAGGTTCCCCCTAGGATTCAGCCGAGACTTCGGCTGGATCCACAGATTCAACCGTAGATTCCATAGAACCGGCGTCCGCAACGGACGACTCCTCCGGTTTAGACCTTAAGGATTTATCTTTTCGCTTTTTTGCGGTAGCGGGCGTCTGAGGATCCAACGGCATGTTGTAGTTACACCGCTTACCGAAAACAAGCCTAGCACAGTCTAATCTGCGTTTAATGGTGCGCTTATTAAATCTAGCGCAAAAGCGACACCCGACTACGTCATGTTCAGGCCCTAAGCAAGGAATACAGAGAGAATGATAGTCCCTATGAGGTATCTGTTTCCCACAAGGAGTACAATTATTAACTTTTTCTGACATCCGGATTAACTGAGGCAAGAAAAGACAAAAATTTTCCCCAACAGGGTACTTAGCCCAACTGGTCTTCAGTCTGAAACTCGAAAACTGAAAATTTCAGAACGCCGAACGGCACTTGCAAACGCTGCTTCTGCTTCGGACCACGCGGCAAGAAAGACTGAGGATATGGCGTCGGTCATGCGCTTAAGTACTACTACATACTGACGTCAGCTCCGGGTGCCCATGACCGACGCCAGCCTAACTCTTTGGTATTCGGGCCGACCGAGGACAGCGGACTACCCACAGGTTATGACTGCAGCAATGTGAGACGAAGAACATCCTTTAGTTTTATTTTGTCAACACAATGATGACAGCCATTGCTATTAGAACTGGATTAATCTAAATATGACTATACAGTGATGTTCTATAGAGTAATTTATTGACAATGCTTGAGGATTTTATTGCAAAGGCATTGCATCTTGTTTTTTGAAAAAAGTCACAAATGTCAAGCTCTGACGTGTTACACTATTTACATAGATAAACCATTTAGTATATACTGTACAGAATACACTTGCTTCTACAGATTGTTTTTGCATTTGTATATACGTGGCTGTAATGTACACAGTCCAGTTTTCAAACTGAGCATCAACCTGAAGCCTGCTAATTACATTACTTGAAAAATTAAAATATATTTTTGGTATTAACACTTTGTACTTTTATTTTAGTACTGTTTACACAGTGTAAAATTGAAAGCATGTCCTTCCCCCTGTAGTATACATCATTTTATTGTAGTATTGCTTATTTGTTTTATGCTGTGAGAATTTAATATATGTTTGTTTTTAGGCTGTTACCTAGACTGTGACACTTTAGTCTTACACATTTGCTTATTTTTTTGGGCCATTTTCAAAAACAGAAAATATTTTTATAAAGCTTTTGCTGGAGAGAAGGTGGAATAGCTGGAGAACCTGTGCCAGCCTTCCCCGGAGTGTCTGTGCATTTGTATACAACTCATATCTCAAAGTGTGTGTGCATGTCAGCTACTTGGGCAGAGACGCAAAGCACTGGTTGGACAGAGGGTGCTGGAGATTTTGGCTTGACCACTAGGCTGAGATCTGTACCTTACAGCTGTGTCAGTGGGGAGTCTTCTTGGGGATCTGGGGAGAAACCAGCTCTAGACTGACTGTGATGTGTGTGTGCTCTTAAGGGAAATTGTACTTTTCTGTGTGTACTTGTTATCCTTTCCAATCGGCACGCACGGTGCTAGTGGTGAGGATTGAGCCTCCTTGATTACTGGGCCAGGGTGCAAGTATCACAGTTGCATTTAATCACAACCCCCTCATTTGTAGTAGTCTTTCAGTGGTTCATGTTTCCAGTGTCCATGTTTTTACCTGAATGTTAGTTTAAACAGTCTACACTACAGTTTTGCCATATTGTTGTACTTTTATTTTATATGAATTTGATGACCAGAATAGAGTATTGATCACAAATGTTCAATTTCAGTCTCAGCCTAGGTAAAAGTACAGCAATAAAATTAATTTATACATTACAGAAAGTGTGTATAAAAGGTAATCAATGCAACAATAAGGTAAGTATAGTTAAGCATCCAGTATGGGGAAACTCTTTACATCATATTCCTGACTGAAGTTGAAATGAGCTTATGACAGTGAAGTCATATATAGGACAGTCAAGTGTGACATACAAAAGTGGTCAGAGTGTGACAAAATATGGTGCACTTGGGTAATGTGGCTAGGAGCATAACACTAGTAATTAGCAAGTTTCAGAAATGAGTTTTTACTTCTGTCTGGAATACTGGATATGATGATATTTGAGAGAGAATGGACCAGAGTCACAGAAACTGGGGCTCAGTGATCTGGTACAGTAAAGCTTAGTTTTGTGGGGATAGTAGTAAGAGAATTCATTGGCCCTGATAGATACAGATTGTCATATTATTTTAGCTGTTGCAGAGAGAATGTTTGGTTGTATACAAGTTTTAATATTTGGAAGCCTAACAAAGTCAATTCTTTGCTTGATTGGGAGCATGTTTGCATTTTTTTTTTTACTTCTGTAGTGATGTTCATGCTTGGGGAAGAGAGTAACCAGCTTGTAGATTTTATTGATTATTTGTGTGACGTGTGAAGTAGCTACTACAAAGGGAAGGCTGTATTCCATATGATTTTACTGATGTCAAATATGATACTTCAGATATAAATTGAGACAGTGTGTTGGCCCAGAATAGCTCTGATTTAACCTTTTTCTTGGTTTCACTGAGACAGTGAAGCAGAGTGATTGGTCTAGGCATAGTATCAGTCAACAGTGTTATGATCAAGAACTAGTTTTGTTCAGCTTCTAGTTAATACCAAAAAGTATGTATATATTTTAAGCTGTTGTATAACAGAATAAATCAGCCTGAAATTCTTTTTGGAGTGCCACAAGGGACTGATTTGCCTGGAGTAGAACCACGTCATCTGCATAAACTAATTGAGGGAAGTTTACTGACAAATATGGAGGATTAGGGTAACAAGGTTAGAACCTTGTGGGACACCTTTTCTGTAATAAGCTGAAGGAGAGAGTGTGAGGACTGGATTTTGACTGTAAAGTGCCGGTCTAGAACCATGGAATGATATCTAGGCTAATTTCTCTTTCAAGTAGGTGGTTTAAGAGAATTCTGTGATCCACTTAATCAGTTGTAGAGGTTTAAAAAAAAAACTGTGCCTGTCAGCTGCCTTTTGCTTAGGCTTTAAAAGATTTCATCTCTGAGAGATGAAAGTGTTATGCATCCTTACCAAAAGCAAAGATGTATTTGTTGAGGATGTGTCCTGTTCTTTTTTTCCAAGAGTGGGGAACTTGAAATTGGGATGGCCTGAAGGCATTGGTTTGTTTTGAGAGTGGTTAAATATACATATACACAGATACTGTAGTGGACCTGTTATACAGATCCTCAGCTGCAACTATATTGCACCCAGCAGTAAGATATGCAACTGTTTTTCATACACTATAGAACCTGAAATTCTTCCAAACTTGACTGCCACTCCAAGACACCCACAATCCAACTGAATAGATTAGTTCCCATGGGAGACAAACTCCAATTTCTCTGGGATAAAACCGAGCCTCTCAGGGTAGTTTGGTGAGGTTGCATTAGTAAAAGTATGCCTTATCGGAAGGCTTTTCAGATTCTTTAGGAAGCAGGGACTTGAGAATTAAATCATTCATGAAAATTGGAAACTTGCACCAAATAAATTTGGTTGAAAAGCTTGACAGTGCTGCCAAAAGATACAAGACAGAACTGAAACCATTTTTGGTTTTATCCTCTCTGGTTTTCCTCAAAGGATTACCTTTCCTATTTAATCTTTTTACAGCTTCCAGAAACTACAAGGCTCTGAGACTTAAGAGGATTATAGAACCCATACAGTTAGTCAAAGGGCTATTAAATCAAAGGTGTACCTGGCAGGGAGTCTAGAAGCAGACATGCCTACTTTATGCAAAGCTGAAGCAGGGGGAGCCACACAGCTGATGAGGCCAGTACGGGTCCATGAGAAGAAATGGCTTTATACTTCACTTGCTGGATCAATCTAAATTAGTAGTACAGGATGAAAAATAGATCTGACAACCAATGAATCACTAGACCATCCCTCTCTGTGTACCCTAGGGGGAAAAATAATTTTCTGTTGCAGGCTGTCCTTAGCTAAGTACTGTTCTACTTCAGATCTTTCCACTAATCCAGCCAGTCTAGGAGTTGAACTGGATAAGTATGTTCATTGTTATAAAGAAGCACTGCATTAAAATTACCCATTATCATCCTCTCATATCTTGACAGTGGGGTATGATCCTGTGGCTCCCTGCTTATTGATCTATACCATGATCACAGTGTACATGAATAAGTACTCATTGAAGAACAAAGGCTTGAAGGCCCACAGTCCTAGAACCACTCATCTTCAGTACATTGAGATGTTAGTTGGGAACCTGAGTCAATCAAGTTCCTTGGACCAACTGCCAAGTTTAATACTCCCAAACCTAACTGTGGCCAAACAAAGAGATTGACTAGAACACATTGACAGGTCAGACCACTAGAGGTAGTCTCTTGTATATGGTGGTCAGTTTGAAGGTTTTGCTCATACCATTCTGCATTTGTGACTATTGTACTGTCAAGCAGTCACTGAAAGATCTGGAATGAAATAAAGATTGTTGCTGTTTTCAAAGCTAGATAGGTTGATGATGGTGACAGCCTCCAAAGGTCTATGGAGGGCTGTAGAGGTAGAATACTTTCCTATATATAAACACTTTTTTTTTGTATGGCATGTATCCAAAGTATGAACACAAGGGGCTGCCTCTTTTCAAATAAGTTGAGAGAGATCCCTAGGGACAAACCAAGCTGGAAAACTGCCTGTAGAAGTTACGAGCTAGTAATCCTGATACAGAGTAGCAGATTGTCATCCAACAGAAAAACACTACCATGTGCTTGAAGACACTGTGGGCTGAAGGTCAATTGATAAATGGCTCTAACCTAGAAGCACAGGAACATCCTTGATGACATATTCAGGGATGCATTATAAAGGATCAGACAGGACAGCTGTCCTCCACCCCCCCCCCCCATACTCACATGGGTAGAGGTTACACTTTGACTATCCAGATTTTTATCATAGGAAGTTACTAGGCTAGTGACCCTAGGGTCCTTACAACTCTAGCCAAGTTGTACCCTTATTTCCACAATCAGCACCTACTGCCACTGTCCAAGAGGGACAAAGGTGACCCCTCAATGAATTTGGTTACCCATCCAATCATCCAGACTGCATTGAAGAGGGCCAATAAGATGCTTTGTTTGACGTGAAGTGGGAGTCTGTTCCAAAGGTGTGGTAACCTCTGGGAGACATCTGTCCATCCAGCAGGTTCTATTAATGTCACATACCAGGTTAAAGTATTCAGAGCAAGTAACCAATGTACAATTTGACTTATAGAAATACAGCATTTCCAATAAAGCAGAATCAGAGATTGCCTTGTATGCAAGGCAGATATCACCTGAGAAGTCTGTATGAAACAAAAATTGACTTCAGACAATCCATATAGGGCAGATGCCTGAAGACCTTGAATTTTCCTTGAGGAAAATTTGTGGTCGCTCTCATTGCTTGCTGGGAAAGGTACATACCAAAAGCAGCACTGTGCACTATTGGCCTGATGAGGCAAGAGTACAGGGAGATTATAGCCTCATTTTTTTTTTCTGGAGGCAATGCCCTTACTTATGAAATGAGCACTGTAGAATGCCCTTACCACTACTGTGTGTCAACCTGTGTGCCCAGGTCTCTCCCCACTGAATGCATGCTTAAGGTGTTGCTATTGATAGGGTTGTTAGCTGGAATATCACTTACCGAAAGGGATGATAATGTATTTTTCTACCTTAACTTTAAGGCAGTGACTTTGGCAGCAATCATTTAAACCCTCTTGTTGGACGTTGATATCTAGAGATTATATGATCGCTCGCTCTCAGGTTGAAGGCATCAGCAAACTGTCAGCCACAGATCTTTAGTTTTTTGCTTGTACTTCAGCGAAATAGATTCCAAATAGTAGAGATCGCAGGACTGCTCCCTACACCATTGGTTACAGGGCAGCTGTTGGAGATGTCCTATCAGTGAGACAGTTAGCAGCCCATTTAACAGTATAAGGGGTGATACCTAGCTGGGTGAATTTGTCAATGATGACTGAGTGGGGGGATAGTGTAAAACACCTTGGCTAAGTCTAGATAGGCTGTACACACAGATTTTTGCCTCATCCACAGCCTTGGTGGCTGTCTCAGTCATCCACCAGGTTTTATAGGAATGTTTGACAAATTGAATAGTCAAGTGTTTGGAGATTACCTATATTGTTAAGGTCCATGATGATTCACTCCATCGCCTTGCAGATAAGTCTACTGAGGTTAATAGGTGTATTGTTTCCACTTTGTGCAAGGGAATAATGGTGGCAATTTTCCATTCAGCTGGGATGAAACCAGTGCTTAGACTAAGATCGAAGAGAGTAGCCAATGGCATTGCTAATTTTTGTTGCAGCCCATTTTGGCATAATGGATTTAAATCAGTAAGGTCTAGAATTGACCAGAGGTAGTTTCCTTAAGGGGGGGGACACTAATAAACCTCAGCCCCTATGGTTTGTGGTGGGACCTCATGAATGTCTCTTGATGCCCTTAGTTCACAGGGTGGTACATCAATAAGTTTTTTTTTTTTTAGGAACTGAGACTAGATTCTGGATATTGTGTCCCTAATACATTTGTCATGTGTAATGACCATGCACAAAAGTTGGGGTATGGAGAATACTTTCAGAATAGGCCAGGCAAGGTCCTATGGATGATACCTTCTTTGAATGTTACAGTCCTCCTTAATCCTTCCTTAACATTTTCAAAGCAAATGCTCAATAAAGCACTTTCACAATTGAAATATTTCTGCAAACTTTCACACAGTTTACCCAACTGCAAGACAGTCTAGATAAGCCCCCATTCCCAAAACTAATATCTACTTTTATTAACAATCCACAAACTTACTGGAAAACGAAAAGTGGCATTTTGCACTAGCTGACACGCATACCCACCATTGCGATCTCTTAGAAAGATACTGGCTACAAAAAAGAGAACTGGCCACTGGTTACTAGCTGAGCTACCATACTACTTATTCAAAATTATCATGATGGGTCAATTCCTCCACTGCAATCAACCTTACAAAAGAGAACCATCATATACCTTGCCAGAAATTCAGGGTAATTACTTGAAGACCATAGTGGCACTACTCCAGGATGGATTCAATGGCTACACAGAGTGACTTTCTACTTGGAGACTGCCTGCAATTGCTTTTACAACTTACTGCAGGCTTGTAGACAATGTAAACTACAAGATACTGCTGCTTCATGCTATACATTTTTGTTACATTATTTTCACTTTTGCTACCTACAGTGGTTATAAAAAGTATACACCCCTGTGTTAAAAAGCCAGGTTTTTGTGATATAAAAAAAGACCAAAATAAATCACTTCAAAACTTTTCCCACCTTTAATGTGACATAGAACCTGTACAATTCAATTGAAAAACAAATCTGTTAGGGGGAAAAATATATAAAAAAAAAATTACAATAAAGCTGGTTGCATAAGTATGCACACCCTTAAACTAACGCTCTGTTGAAGCACCTTTTGATTTAAATTACAGCATTGTCTCCTTGGGTACACACCTGCCATCAATTAGAAAAACTGATTAACCCCAAATAAAGTTCAGCTGTCCTAGTAGGATTTTCCTGATATTTACTCAGTTGCCTGCTACAATAGCAAAAGCCATGGTTTGCAGAGAGCTTACAAAGCATCAAAGGGATCTCATTGTTAATCTGTCAGGAAAAGGGTACCTAAAAATGTCCACAGCATTGGATATACCATGGAACAAAGTGAAGACAGTCATCAAAAAGTGGAGAAAATATGGGACAACAGTGATGTAGCAAAGAACTGGACATCCCTCCATAACTGATATAAAGACAAGACAAAAACTGGTCAGGGAGGCTGCCAAGAGACCTACTGAAGGAGCTGCAGGAATTTCTGCCAAGTACTGGTTGTGTACTATATGTGACAACAATCTCCTATATTCTCCATATGTCTGGACTATGGGGTAGGGTTGCAAGACAGAAGCCTTTTCTTACACAGAAAAGGCATCCAAGCCTAACTAAAACTTGCAAAACAATACATCAAGTCTCCCAAAAGCATGTGGGGAAAATGTGTTATGATATGATGAGACCAAGGTTGAACTTTTTGGCCACAATTCCAAAAGGTACATTTGGCGCAAAACTTTGCATCACTAAAAGAACACCATCCCTACAGTGAAGTGTGGTGGCATTATCATGGTTTGGGGTTGCTTTTCTTAAGATGGAACTGAGCCTTTAGTCAAGGTGGAGGGAATTATGAACAGTTCCAAATACTGGTCACTTTTGGCCCAAAATCTTCAAGAGTCTGCTAGAAAGCTAAAGAGGGAGAGGAATTTCCCCTTTCAACATGACAATGACCCCAAGCATACATTCAAATCAACAAAAGAACAGCTTCTTAGAAGAAAATAAAACCCAGACCTGAATCCAATAGAAAATTTGTGGGGTGACCTGAAGAGGGCTGTGCACAAGAGATGCCCCTCACAATCCAACAGATTTACAGCACTTTTGCAAGGAAGCATGGGCAATTATTGCCAAGTCAAGATGTGCCTTGCTAATAAGACTCCAACCCAGGAGCGGCCTTAGGTCAACTGTTGCCCTAGGAAAAAGGGCACCTCCTCCCCATCCTGGTCTACCTACACCAAATAAATGCTGGAAAAGCACCCCTGCCAGATCGGCACCCTAGACGGCCACCTAGTTGGCCTATGTCTAAGGTCGGTTATGAGCCCAAGCAGCCTGCCTGCTAGTTTAAGGGTGTGCACACTTATGCAACCACCTTATTGTAAGTTTTTTATGTTTTCCCCTAACAGATTTGTTTTCCAAATGAATTGTACAGGTTATAGGTCACAAAGGCAGGAAAAGTTTTAAAATGATTTATTGTGGTCCATTTTTTGCTTGTTACAAAAACCCAGCATTTTAACAGGGTTGTGTACACCTTTTATATCAACTGTATTTTCATTGACTCGTACTTTTCAGACATGAATCTAATGCCAGAGGGGCAAATTACCTCTCTCAATTTAGTTACTGAATTTTAAATAAAGCACTAGTTTTGCAGAGTACCTCTACCACCACATCCCAAGAAGGATATTCCTATCCACCACAAGTGTTCCTAAGCTGAGGAAAGGAGCAGTTCTGTGACTTTTTAAACCATAGCTTCTTAACCCATTACTTCTATGAAAGGGGCCTCAGATAGGTGTGGGGTGGGCTGTGAATCTAACTCCCATTGCTCAATTCTTTCCAGTCCCACTAGGTCCAAAGAGATGACTCAGCAAAAAGAACATTTGTGAAGGCCACCTTAAACTTCTCCACAAAGTCTGACAGAGAATTCCATGATTATGCACATTCCAGCAACCCTGGCCACTCCATCTGCTACATGCACAAGTTTGAGATGAGCATAGTTGACACCTATGCTCCAGTGGTCTTCAAGAATCAGGTGTCACCTCTGTCCATCCAGGGTTTGATCAACCAAGTCATGCTAAAATGACAAAGGTATCTAACACAAGTTCACTTCCTTATCTGGTCTACAGCTCTAGAATCTTTATATGGAGTATTGAACAGGGATCGCCCCTGAAGGCACTTGCTACAAACCCTAGAGTTGCCAATAGGTACCTTTTATTGTAGGACCCACATTTTTTTTCAGGAATGGGCTCAGCCACATCAGGTTTTCACCAAGCCCTTTCTAGTACCAGATCTCATGTGAGCAGCAGATGGAATTACCTTGGAAGAAGAATTGTTATCTGGGAAGGTATCAAGTCAGATACCCCAATACATTAATTACAGTATCTCCTTAAACTTGCAGTCATCTGGAGCAGAATGTGGGGACCCACTGATAAAGATTGGAATCTTGTGTGAGCTAAGATCCCAGTGGGGAGTCATCTAAGTACATCCTCTTTTACACTTCCTCTTATTTGGCACCTCAGGATAGGAGTTTTCCAAAGGGGGAAAGGAAATTATGCATCTGTGCAGGATGTCTCAACTTGAAGTCTTAATACACTCAAATGACAAAATTATTTACCAACACCCCAACTTGTATCTTGGGGTAAGTGTAGGTGGTGGCACATCTGCCTTGTCACAACACTGAGGTCAATCTCTCCAGTACTTTGAACACAAGTGCCCACAGAAGTAGACACCTTCAGAGACAAATCCCATCTCAGCATCCATGCAACATCTTTATGTCCTACATCCTGAATGGGAAGCATACTTGTGACATACAAGATATCAAGGATTTGGAATAGGCTAATCTCATCAAGAGATCCCTACTGTGAATAACACTGACACAGAAGGACATCTTACCATAACAGTATATGTTCAAATAAATCACAGTTACAGTGATTAACTAGGCTTTTATGTCACTTAGATCTGAGTAATAGAACTGGGGCCTAGTCTCTTTTGAAGACTGATTCTGGCAAAAATCAGCTCAAGAATCAGTTTAGTTGAAGGGGGCAACAACTCTAGCAGAGTGAGCCTGGACTTGGCCTTGCTGAGATTTCCCATAGAAACAGCATTGAGAAATTACCTAGTATATGTAGAAAATGGGAGCCCCTGCCCCACAAAGCAAATTATTTTTTTCTGATGGTCCTTTTTTTTTGTTCACATAGAACTTTGCCTGCAGCCATTCAGTAAATTCATTCTCCTCTATTCCAGATTAGGAAAATGCAGAAAATACATCTCATTGATCACCTTTGGCTTAAAAGACAGGTTAAAGTTACCCCTGTACTTAAGAAGGGGGGGGGCAAGGGTAGGTAGCACAAAAGAGCTTGTCCCACTAGAAATTTTTAAAAGATGCAAACCACATTAAATACCAAGTGCTAATTTTTTTCAGGACATAGTTCAGGTCCTGATATGAAGGATGTCTTTATAAAGAACTGTCTGATTTAAAGTACAAAGAGGGGGGGGGGGGTCCATAGGCAGGCATACTGAAATGGCTGAGAAATTTGCCTTAGGAGTTCTATGCTAGCCCTCAGTTAAGCAGTTCACAAAAATAGAAAATATAAGGTATACCCAGTTAAAAGTTCCAGTCTTCTAAAAAGTACAGTCAAGCCAATATAGCAAAGGCTTTACATCTTCCAGGCACTATACATCAAAATATGCATGTCTTTCATGCAAGACACATATTCAGTACAGACACCTAGTCTTCAAAACTGAAGTGCCTAGGAAAACCACAGCATCCACAGAGATAGCAATAATATGTGTATAAGAACCCCTCAGCAAAATATTGGCAACTGGAAAGAAAATAAAAGATGGCAAAAGGAGGGAGGGACAGAATAGTAGGACACGTACTGTTATAGTAAGAACTGGCACTGTCTGTAAAAGTTTTGAGGGGTCCTTCCTTATCACTGTTGCAGTATTTGTTACTCTTGGGAGAGTAGAAAAGCTAATGGGCAGTATTGGAAAAGGAAGGCAAATAGAGCCATCCTTTATGGATTTGCAGGGAGCTAAGATAAGCTGCCCTGAATCTGGAAACATCCAACTTGCAATGTTTAGTAAAAGTGTAAACAGAAGACCAAGCAGCAACTTCCAAGAGGCATCCAGACCATTTATAAAAAAAAAAAAGCACCATAAGAGGCCACTCCCCAGGTAGTGAGCATAAATATAATAGAAAGTCTACTTGCCATAAAAAGAACAAAAGGAAATGGCCTAAGATATCCAGGAGGAGATGGTTTGCTTAGACAGTGCCAAACCCAATTTCCTGGGATGAAAGGAAACAAACAGCTGCTAAGATTTTCTAACACATTTTGTCTTATCCAAGTAATACCCAAGCTGTCTATGCAAATCCAATGTATGTAGGACCCTATCACTAGAAGTCTGTGGATAAAGGAGATAGAAAAAAGAGAATGTAAGATAAATTGACTGACTCAGACAAATCATCCACCTTGGATATAAAAGTTAAACTGATATGAAGAGACATAGTCTTTGTAAGAAACTGAGGGCATGAAGTTCAAAAACTCAATGTCTACCAACAGCATTTCAAATACAGCACTGCAGGGAAGAAAATGAATGCTGAAAACAGGTCTGAATCAATTTTTCAAGAACAAAACTAAGGTCCCAATGAGGAATATGCTTTCTTGAAGGACAGATGTGAAGGATACCTTTCAGGAATTGTTTGGCTTCAAGACTAGAAGCCAAAGGTGGACTGAGGCAGCAATGGCTGACAAATTAAACTTCAGAGGAATATGCCAAATCAGCTTTGAGCAACTTACACAAATGAGGACCATACAGAACTTCTACAGAAAATGGGCTCAGGCCATACTGGAGTCTCAAAAAAATACTTACATTTAGCCACATAGGATTTTCTAGTAGTGGGGTTTCTGGCCTCTTGCAAAATCCAAAGCATGTCCTCAAAATTAAGGTTGTGATTCCTTTCAGGCACCATCACCCTAAATGTCAGATGAAAGATGGATAAGTGAGGGTGAATGAGAGATCCTTTTTCTTGTGTAAGATCATCCATTCTGTAAGCCAACATATGACTGCCCCTAGCCAGATGAAAGAGGAACCAGTGCTGTCTGGGCCAAAAGGCAAGTCACTAGCAAGATTTTAGGTTTACCTTACATGGTCTTGTGCAAGACCCAGAGAAGGATGGGCATACAAAAACCTCCACTTTCAAGGAAACATGGCATCCACTCCCCAAGCCAAAGGACTTGGCAAAGTGGAAATTGTTCAGAGGGAAGACGGACCTGTGGAGTGCCCCACTGACGGTGTCCAAAAACACCCTGATTTGTCCTGGATCTGCTCAGTCTACTACTGATTGTGCTTTGATGGGATGTAAACCACGAGAAGAATTGGTTGGAGGATTGCAAAATCCAACACCTGAAGAGTCAACCTACAAAGAAGTTACAATTGTGCCCCCTTGCTTGATGTATCACATAACTGTGGTACTGTCTCTAAAAAGCTTTGGGGGACCTGGAATAATACCTCTCAAATGTCTTAGTGCAAAAAATCAGAACAAAGGCCCCCCAAACATGGGCAGATTTTAAACATTGCTATTCTAAACAAAGTTGCTAAAAACAGGGCTTGTTAACATGCATTTGCTGAAGATTTGAAGTCAAACTTGAATGCCATTTACTGACTTCAGTCCTTACATGCCAAAAATCTAGACATGCTGCTTAAATCTGAACAGTTGAGAGGTATGTGACTGGAACCCAAATGGAGTGAAAGGCCTGTACAGCTAGGATCAGAGCACTCATCTTTTTGATGTTAATATAGTCTGACACACATTGATGGGACCAAAGACCCTGGACTTTCAGGATGTTGGAGGAAGCTACCCAACCTCAGAGACATCCAAGTAAAGCTCCTAAAGTAGGGAGGAACCCAAAAAGGCAGACCTGGACTTGGGGAAATATGATGAACCAACCAGTGAAGTTCCAGCTTGAGACAAAGAGAAACCAGATATTTTAAGGTGTGGCTGTGCTGCAGCCAAACAGTCTTGAGATAACAATGAAATGCCCTCCTATGGAGAACAATGGGAATGGTGGGTGCCATGTAGACCAGGACTTGGAGAAATTCCCTTACAGGAAGAGACTGAAAACAAGTAGAGAGAACCCTTGTGAGGTGGGAAACTAGACATTAGGATGGTCGAAATCCTGCAACCCCAAAACACTTTGTCTTGAGACAGAGTCATGACTGAGAATGAAGGTAATCCCCACACTGCAGAAGAGAATCATAGTAAACTGTACATTTTGAAGCAGAAGTTGCTGAGGGAACTTTAATAGGATTATCTGAATAAGGGAAAATTTTGAATTCCCCTGAAGTCAGCAGAAGACCACCTCAGGGGCCAGACATTTGGTAAATACTCTTGGAGCTGTAGAAAGGCCAAAATGTCAAGCAGAGAACTGACAATGAAAGGAAGGAACAGATGCATGTAAAAACATCCTGAAGAGAAGTTGAATGGGAATTTAAGTGTCCTTCAACTACAGAGATGACCAGAAAAGCTTGAAGCATCAGAAGAGACATTCTGAAGGAAAGGGTATTGAGAAAATATATGTTTAGGATGGACCTCCACAGTCCCTCCTTCCTGTGCACCAGAAATATTCTGGAATAAAAAATGGTTTGTTGACACACAAGTTGGATGTTTTCAGCTCTACTAGATACAAAAGGAAAATGAGAAAGCTAGCAAGAAAAGGCTAAGGGCCATAAAATGAAAGAAGGGGGCTTCCAAAAGATGGCTGAGGATTCTGGCCAAGGGGAAAGGGAGAGTGGAAGGCTGGATGCCAGAGACAGGATTTGTCTAGAAAATGTTTCTGGTCTCAAGCAGATTTTCCAAAACAAGCCCACTCTCTTTATTAACCCTTTTACTCCTAGCAAGTTGTCTAGGCCACCTGAACTTGGGTACAGGAAAACAAAAATATGTTTTAGTTCTTGCATACCCTCAAGTTTCAAACAAGGCTGTTGCAGCGGTGGTGGTGGTGCCAGAGTCTGGCTGTATAAGGGAGAATCAAATATTTGGCCTTAATGTCCTCAGGTAAGACCTGAAGGTGCAACCAAAATATCTCATGACAGAACCAGAAACAGGTGGCCTAGAAAAGGCATCAGATGCATTATAGCTGCATTTAATGAAATGGAAAACTATCCAAGAAGCAGAGAAAAAAAGCAGAAGACTTACTGTGCAAATCAGTCGACCCCTCCCAACTCGGAGAGAACAGCCAGGACTTATCAAGTGAGTCTGCTAATTCAGGGTCCTAAAAGCCATACCAGCAGCAGTATACACTTTCCCCATCTATCTCCATAGCACAGACGTCCTTATCAGAAAGTAAAAAATCTGGAAGAAAGCAGTTTGGAGGAGTCATCTGTGGACACAGAAACAGCACCAAGATCAGATGAAGAGCATAAGCACTTGTATAAAATGTTCAAGAACTTTAGAAAAGCCAAACCAGAAGGAGAGTCAGGAGCCTGAGAGGGCAGCTAAGAAAGGGACTGCAGAAGGCCTGGGTGAGTCCATTTGCAAGAGTTAATTATCTTTGAACCTCTGAAACATGGGAACAGTCCCCACTTAAAGCATTCCATCATATGGAACATTGTCCACCAACAGAATTCCTCAAAAGGAGAGGGAGTGGGCAAGGAATCATCAGACCCCACAGCCAAAGGGCATTGGATCTATGAGGAATATTTTAAGGATTCTTCAGAAGAGTAAAAATCCCCAATACTCTTAACACAAGGTGGAAGATCAAGAAGCAGAAAAACATGGCGAGGGTTTCAGAGTCATAAAGGCATTAAACAGCCCCCTCCCAAGTAAAGTTCTGTCACTCTGAGGATCCCTAGCCACAAATTTTATTTTGTTTTTTTTTCTGGGGGGTCAGACCTCTGCCTAGATTTGATAAGGGCATTAGGCACTTAACTAAAATTTGGAGATTCCCCCTAGACCCTTCAGATATAAATCAGTCATGTTTCCCACTCTACATCTGTACCAGACATTTACAGCTTCAGCAGAAACGGGAGTAGGTAGCTCCATGTTGGCTTACAACTGGGTTGTGGCAAAGGGAACTGTCAACACCAGCCAGTCCTCAGGTTCTTTATGCAACCTGAAGGAGAAGTCCCGTGGAGGCTGGACAGCAGCTTCAGTGCATGCTTTTTTTTTCTTAAGTGGTGGCTCAACTTCAGGGAAGACGGACCATGGTATCTTGAGTCAATAGTTTCAGATGCTGGCTTTCCTAATAGAAACAGACAGCATCATCACCCCAAGGTTACAGTCCCCAAACAAAAAAGGCATTTCTTGTGGAACCTGCCTCCCACACATTGATTGTTCCCTTCTTGGATAACAAATGAGGAAAAAAGAAAGGAGGGAACCCCAATGGGGGACCAGCTCAGTAAATGGCACACACACCAAATTCAGAGGTAATGTTTGGAGTGGCAGTGAAGATTAGACATACAAGCATTTCATTTGTACCTTACCACCTTGCACATAGGACATGTATCTGACATATGGCACCTGGAAGATGTAAAGGCTTACAGATATTACTTTTGGTATATCCTGTCACTGCAAGTCATGAGGAAAGACAAAAAACTTTCTTATAGCAGGTGTACTTGCCTCTTATTAATGGCAGCATATACTCAGACTTGAGCAGCCTGAGAGGAATTAAAGCCCATCTTTCAAAATAAATTCAGAGTTTAAGGTTTGGACAAATGACAGCCATTTTGTTGTGTGAACAAATCCAGTGTGGTAAACTAAAGTTATTTTCTTATGATAGATCTAAATTATTTCCATCCTTCCTCAACATACGGGTTTCAGATCAGACAAAGGCCAGTCTCAAGCTTTTTGATCCAGGGTTCAAACTCCTCCCCTTGCCCATGATCTCTATCTAGAGAAAGCCACCACAGATAGTTTGTCTCCATGCTTAGAAAGAAGCTATCTGAATCGTAATAAAACTGGTATGGCATAGTAGAACCCTATCCCAGTAACCAAGATTAGGCCAGTCAGGAACTTCAAGATGTGAAAAAGTTATGTCTTACCCATAATGTTCTATCTGTGCTGTCAGTCTTCACAGATCCTTGACTGTGGGTTCAAGTTCCATATCTCAGAATTGACTCAGCAGTTATATTCCAGCTCGAAGCCTCAAAAAAAAAAAAAAAAAAATCTCAAGCCTAGCTCTACCCATAATGCTCCTCACAAGACTACCTCAGATAGTTTGCATAAAATAGCGGCAGACAGGAAATAATAGACCAGAGATCATATCTGCATTCCTAAAAAGGGAAGGCCAGTCTTTTGGAAGAGATCCATTTCAACGAGAAACCAAAGGGCCAAGGGAAGGTGGGTGGGGATGTCAAGGATAAGTGAAGATCAACAACACATACAGAACATTATGGTAAGACATAACTTTAACAGAGGTTGTCAATCTTCACTTAATCCTCAAGTCCCCAGCTACCTAAATCTTGGGAGGTCTCATGGAAGAATATTCCTCAGCACCATTGAGCCAAATGATGCTCATACCCTAGAGACCAGATCCAGCTTGTAATGAGTAACACAGGTATGTGGGGATGCCCAGGTAGCCACTGCACATACATCTATAGAAGCTCTGGAATGAAAGGCTGCAGAAGCGGCTGCTGCCCTCATTGAATGTGCTTTAACAGGTCATAGTAGTGGCACTTTCCTTTTGTTATAAACTAAGGTTATGCAGTCTTTAGGCAACTTAGCCAGAGTAACCTTAGAAACGGATTTGTCCATATTGCAAGGAGAAACAACTGATCAGATTTCCTTTGTTCTGTGAAAGGAAAAGTGCAATTGTCTATGCACATATAAAAAATGCAGACAATAGTCACCCTTGTTTGAGAAGCTGGGGAAAAACTGGAAGTTTTATAGTCTGGCTGATACTGGTTTCAGACACCATCTTTGGTAGAAAAGAAGGATTGGTGCACAAGGAAATCCTGTCTTTATGAAAATTGGGTGTGTGTGTGGGGGTTGCACGATAAAGCTTGTAGCTCAGATATCCTCCTAGCAGAAGTAATAGCAATCAAAAATAAGGTTTTCCAGGATAAATGCTTCAAATCTCTACTTGTGAATTGTTCAAACGGGACTTAATTATAGACTAAAGTATCATATTCAAGTCCCAAGGTACAGAAGGATCTTTGTAAAGCCTTCCTAAAAGGACTTTAATGCTCAGATCCCTGTTCAAATGTGGGACATGAGCATTGTGTCTTGACCATTAGTTTGGAATTACTGCACTCGTATAGTCAAGGAAGATGCTCCCGTTTAAAAAAAAAAAACAATGCTAAAAACTCCAGGATCTTATCTACTGGTGCAGAATATGTATCAGGGTTACTTTCTGTAGCCTACTCTGAAAATTCTTGAAGTACAAAGGTCTAGTTGAAGGTTTGTGGAAGGCTAGAACAATTTGTTGAACTGGGGTAGTGACAGCACAATGCCTGGCAATCATTGGAACTGGAGAAGTCAATCAGTGAACGTTAGAAGTAGTCTACCCAGATGGGACAATAGGTCTGGAGCTGGTTCCAGCACCCAAGGCTTCCAAATTTGATTAGGCCAAAGAAAGGGGAACCAAATCTGTCAAAGCCAGAATGGGGCAATGAGAATGATCCTATTCTTCAACCTGCTGGCTTTCTTTAGAAACTGGGATACAGCAGGAATCGAAGAAAGTCATACAACAGACTGGGGGAGCAATTGTGAAAGAGAGCATCTCTGTGAATCTCTCAGCAGGGGAACCAGGGTAAAGCTGCTGCTGCACTTGTTTAGGGGGAAGCAGAGAGATTGCAGTACGGTTGGCCCCATTGGCAGAATATTCTCTCTGCCACTAAAGGCTTGAGAGACTACTTGCGAGGCATTAGAATACTCCTGCTCAATTTGTCCACAATCATGTTGGAGCTCCCAGGAATGTGCACTGCAATAAGAAAGCGGCCAGATGAAATCTCCCACTGGCATACCGAGTGCTTCTTGACAGAGGGTAAAGACCTGGTTCCCCCTTCCTTGCTGATGCACCAAACTACTGACATGTCCATTTGAATTGCAGTTGTTCCCAAGGGTTTCTTGAAATGCTTGCAACACAAACAGCACTGCCCTCATCTCTAGAACACTGATGTGCAAATTGGCCTCCAGCTGGAACCAATTGTCTTTCTCAGATAATGCTCTCCCCACCTTTATCTGTGAGGTATCTGTGGTCACTACAACTTGGGGTTGAGGAAGGACAAAGTCTGCCTAACAAAATTTTGTTTGGAGTGAAGCCACCAATTCAGGTCTTTCTTACATAAATTGAGGATTATCAGACAGGACCTGGGTTGATTCAGTAAGGACCAGTGGGAAGCCAAGAGCCATTGAAAAATCCACGTGATATCTTGCAAGGGGAGCTAAAGTGATGGAAGCTGGCTTTGATCCAAAAGTCTGTAGCCATAGTCTTGCAGTTAGTTTTTGCTACAAATCTGACTGATTTGCGATTTTATTCTTTAGTCTTTCTGGAGAAACAGAATGCCAGAATTTATGTTTAGCATCACTCTATGAATTCTAACTGCTATGTCAGTTCTAGATGGGATTTTTGATAGTTTATTTCAATTCCAGGTGAGGAACAAGTTAAAAGAATGCAATTTGCCTGTAACAGTAGATGCCTACTGGCAGCAGTAATGAGTCAGTCATCTAGGTATGGAAACAGACTCCTTGCAGTTTGAATTGAGCTCCTACCACTGCCATGCATTTGAACACCCTGGGGACTGTGGTGAAACCAAAGGGCAGGACTCTGAATGGAGTGCGACTCACCCCCAGCTAGAAGCACAGGAATCTTCTGGAGGACTTGTTCATTTTTATGTGATAATACACATCCTGAAGATCTGAGCCCATCCAATTGTCTTTTCCCCAAGAAAAGTATAGACAAAACCATCCAGAAATTTGTTGAACTGACTTGTTCAATACACAGATCCAGAATCAGTCCCCAGTTTTCTCTGGCACTAAAACGAATCTCGAGTAAACTCTGGATCCTACTTGGTTTGGTGGGACTACTTGGATAACTTTTGTCAAGCAGTATTTGAATTTCTAAGACAGCTGCATCCCTCTGACTGGGTTGAACATCTGGGATTCTTCGATTGCCTGGGTCTTTATGAAAATGGAGTACTGTAACCACTGGTGACAATCCTCTGCACCTAATTGTCAGTTATCTTTAGCCAGGTAGGTGCAGGGATAATCATCCCCAGACTGCCTCCACAGGACAGCAACCGGGCCTTCATTCAGGAGCACTTATAGGAGTCACCAGGGAAAGATTCCCTGGAACCCTGATGTTGTGGGCTACCTCTGCCTCAAGCATGGCATCTTCCATTCTCACTCCTCCCTCTGCCCTGTGGGGGGAATATTTACCGCGCATGTCATGGAAAGGTCCTTGGGACTTTATGAACCATAGCTTTCCACTTCTCCGATTCCTAGAATAAGAAATTTGAGGAGTGGAAAAGTGCACACCCATGGCAGAAAGGGTCTTTCACCTTTCTCACATCTGGCAAGGGTTTCTAACTTTGAGACCAAAAAAAGGAGGTTCTGTCACCCAGAGCGTTGATGAAAGAGAGACTCAACTGGCTCCGCTAATTCATGCAAGGACATCCAGGTGTACCACCTCCTAGCTACATCAGAACCCACTACCCTTGTCATCCCTTCAGCTGCATGCACAATAGTCTCGTGGACTAACTGCATATCATGGGTTTCCAGCTGGGAAACTACTTTGTCTTTAACCCCTTCCGCTACTGCTTCTGTCAGACTGATAGCTCCTTTATCAGATCTTGTTGAAGTCTTGTGAAATATGCCATGAAATTCAAGGACCTCAGTGCAAAGGTCTAAGCGAATATGCGCTTCCTGACCATCACCCTAGACTCAGGAGGATGGATAGTAGGCCTTTCATCAGCAAGTTCCTTTTTGGTGGCCGCTGCTATCAAAATGGTGTCTGGTATCCCTTTAGTCCAATTCTGCTAATCCTGAGGAGGAGTTGACAAAATGCGGTGTGCTGTCTTGGGAACTGGCTCAATGGACTCTGGTATCTTCCAAGCCCACCACACAATCAATTTAATCAGATCAGCAGCAGGTAGAGAGATCCAGAAGGTATGCCAGTTCCTTTTAGGAAGGTTGAAAAAATGTCCAGCCACCCCCTCTGTTTCAAGATCTCTAGTAGGTCTCCAAAAAAAGAGACTTCTTCCAGGGGCAACTTTGGGGAACCTTCCCCTTCATCAAAATTGGTATCTTCTTTGCAAGACTTCACAGGAAGAGTCTAAATGCTTCCTCTTGCATTTCAGTGGTACCTCTTCGGTGGGATGGGCCAGGTGTGTCTGAAGAGGACATGTCCAACATGGTTGGATCCTGTGGCTTTGATGCCCACTGTCCCAGGGCAGAGGCTGGAGGAAGCTCTGGCTGAGGGGTATGGCATAGCTGCTGGTCCAAAGTGGACAAGGGCCTCTCCATGGCCTGGAAGGAGGTAGAGGAATGGGAGGCCAGAACTGAAAAAGACTCCTTCGGAACCATGGTCCCAGTCTGCACCAAGAAGGCAGCCTCCAAAGCTGGTGTCAAGCTAACATGTGCCAACACCTTGCAAAGCATGGACAGCTCCACGAGAGTGGAACCACACTCCCCACAACCAGCAATGAAGCTGTGACACTGGGAGGTCTCTGGTACCGAGAGAACCAAAGACCTCAAAGGCAGTTATTGTTGGCAGGGAAGTAGCTCTGACAAGGCACAGAGACCATTGAAGCCAGAAGTATCGGCATCGGGGACTCGGATGGCTTAGCTGGAGTCAGAGGAGGAACAATAACTGGTATTGAAATAGATAAATTCCACAGCCAGATAAGCTAGGAACTGTGAAGTGTATATGGCAAGTCTTTAAATGAAGATTCCTTTGGTTTCTGAAGTAGCTGGAAAATAGAATATTCTCCAAGGTTATGCCCAAAACAGTAGTGGGTACCAAAACCAAGAGTAGAGGTAGGCACAAATGGCGGCGTCAGCTTTCCAGCCAAAATTCTGGGCACCGGGAAAGTCTTAACCATTTTGATTGGTGGTGTCCTACACTATCTGCACCAAGCTGCTCCTCCTCTTAGATCGCTCATGCTTGAATGAAGGAGTGCCAACATCCATTTTTGATTTGGCAGAACCAGATATGGTCTTGAAACTGGATTTAATAAGGCCCCTATGAATAAGCTTGTTTTTCCTCTATGATGGCCTGGTGACTGAAGCACTGACAGATGGCACAGTCTTCTTGATGGTGCACTGACCCCAAATAGACAGAGGGCCAAGTCAGAAGTAGAGAGCTTGCAAATCACTTGAAGCTAGAAGTACCTCTAGGTGTTTCAGCCATAGCCAAGGAAATAAACCACATAGAAAGAAGGGTGGAAGTAAAAGTTTACAGTTTTATGGCTTTTTTGTTTTTAAATAGAGAAAACGATTGTACCAACAATGGTATGAAAGGGTTACCTAATGATAATGGAGAAAGAAAAAGGCAGAGAAAGTAGAGTACCACCAACTATGGTACAAAGAATACCTTAATGGTAAGAGGACAGAAAGGAGAAATGCCAACAATGGTAAGAAAGGAAAACACTCCTCACGTTAAGAAAAGGTGGAAATAGAGGAGCTGGGTAAAAAGAAATCAGTAAAAGGATTTTAAGGAGAAAAACACAATTTGAAGATATTTAGCTTGCTTAAAAGCTGGTAGGATAGATGTGTCTGGCACTAAAAGTGGCAAATGTGATCGGAGGTAATCCTGTGAGGAGCATTATGGTTAGAGCTAGGCTCGAGAGTTTTTTTGGAGGGCACGACCTGGAATAACAGTTGTCAGTTCCAATAGGATGAAGTGAAGATTGACATATCAATCATTTTCTATAAGGAATGGGTAACTGAAGGACAGAAACAGATGACACAGATTGATAGTTATAAATAACATAG
Organism: Protopterus annectens; assembly: GCF_019279795.1. Lineage (NCBI taxonomy): Eukaryota > Metazoa > Chordata > Ceratodontiformes > Protopteridae > Protopterus > Protopterus annectens. Next base: position 181,285,029 of record NC_056733.1, read on the forward strand.
CTTACAAATCTTCCATCTGTTCCTCACCGTATGGGACAGAGTCCTCAGCTACTTTTATCACTTTCGTAGTATTATGACGGGTGTTCCACAGCACAGCTGAACCAAAAGGTGTTCATCTAGATTGCATGCTCATTTTATAATGAGACATTAAAGTATGAATCTTGGACCACATAAATGCAGCACAGATATGAATTAGGTCTCTTGAAAAGCAAGCTGTAGAGGAAGCCATTGATCTTGTTGAATCAGCTTTAGGAGTTGGAGGGGCAAGTCTTTCTTGATAAAGATGAAATACATTAAAACATTATGAAATCTCCCCGTCACTTTGTGGAGCTCTTTCACCAGAAAGATCAGAAGCAAAGCCCTTTGACTTACAGAACCAAATTCTTTTCCTTCCAGATTCCTAGAGGAAGCTCTCTGAAGGGTGGAGAAATTGATTTCCACTGGAAACAGGAATTTACAGACCTTTACACAGTATGTAAGTCTCCAAGCTGGGAGCATTGACAAAGGATATCTTGAAATGTTCCAAAAAGTCTCATAGCCACATCCAAGCATACATTTTGATGGTAATGCCTGTGCTGGCTGCCCTAAATGCACTCTGCGTGGTACTGGAGATAAGCCACAGATGCACTGAATATGGATTATAGGGTTACCAACTGTGAAGAGATTTTCTCTGATATGTAGACAAAGTCCCAGAGAAAGGCTTGGAAATCTCTGGTCAAATCTCTCTGAAAATGAGTGATGCTAGTTAGTGGAATTCTCTCACCAAGAAAGCAGACAGAGACATTTCCTGAATCTGTCCAACATGTGCAGCTCCCTGTCTGGTGGCTTAATAGAAAGCATCTCCTCAGAATTCCTTCTTGGTGGCTGTGACCACTACCACTGAATCTACTGCAGGACCCTTGCTCCAATGTTAAGCCTTTAGGTGCAACAAGAAACCTGTCAGGCTTCTTAGGGATTGCTTCAGCTATGTTCAGTTCTTTCCACACCCATGAGATCAAATCTATGTCAGTCAGAATAAACAAAGATGTGGACAAACCAGAACCAAAAGCCTCAAGGAAAACATTCTTCCAGATAAGGGGCTTGGGAAGACCACCCCCCTTTATAAGCAGTTTGAAGGTCCCTCTTAATGGCATCCTCAAGGGGGATCTGGGGAACCTTTGTCATCAAAATCAGTGTTGGCAGTGGGAGATACCTCATCAAGTGTCTCCTTTTACACTTTCTTCCTGTGTACCTCCTCCATGAGATGTTTATGGAGGACTTGGAAATGTCTCTTGAAAGAACTTGCTCAAGGCTTCCACAAAGTGCGTGTCCAAAGGAAGCAAGAAGAGTAGGTTCTGGACCCTGTGAGATCCTATGGGCAAGGACAGATCTGACTTTGAGGCTTTCAAGAGTATTGTCAACCAAGGGAGAGAGCACTCTTCAAAGACCAAGCCCAAAACAGATCTAGAGAGCTGTTCTCTAGGAGTCAAAACTTCCAAAGGTGGCTGAATCCTGAATAACCATTCAGACAGGTCATCTCTTGTTGTCAGCCTTGAAGCATATCAAGCACAGAAGTTTCTGGAGGAAAGAATGGATCCAAGCCTACCATGTCAGAGGAGACACCAACAGTTGGAGTCGGAGACGGACAGATTAGAGTACACCATTGAGCACTCCTTGGAGCCAAAGTACATATTGTCAGCTCAGATACAGATCTGACCCGGGTTTAAAAAAAAAAGACCGATCCAGGCCATCTGACAGGAGTAATTAACGTATGAGGGACAACAAGACAACCTCCAGCTCCAAACAGTGGTCTCAAGAGGACCCCTTATCCCAGTCAGCTTTGGTAAGACTTCTATGGAAGGTCATTTAGGTCTTGCAGGAGGTACAGCATGGCAATCTTGAATAATGGCAAGGCCTACCTTGCAAAAGAGGCGAGTGGAGGCTGGGTGATATAGGCTCTAGTGTATAGCTCTGGATCAGAGAATTATCAGACCTGAACAAGAGGTTGCTTAGTTTCAAAATTTTTGGTGTCCGGACTGAAGACCAGTCCACAGATTTTTTTGGAGGACTTGTTTCTCCTTGCCAAAGTCCCTCCTTTTGCTGTTAGGTTTATCTGATGGCTTCTTGGAAGATGCAGAAGACAATTTAGAAGTTGCATACTTACCATAACTTGACATCTGTGTTATCAGTTTTCATTCTTCCTCTCCCATGGGTTCAGACCTGATCCTCACATCAGACTGGCTGCACACAAAAGACTTCGGCTCCAACTCTGGAGCTCCTCCCTCTATCCATAATATTCTATTTTATCCCCAACACTTCAGATAAGTGTTTGCTGCCTATTCTCCCACTTTATACTACAGATATAAACATAAGAAAAAGGGCTCAAACCTGGAAATGAAAAGCTCCAATACAGTCTGACACCTCTAGGATTGACCAGGTTGGGCAATAGATGGGACAGAAGGTGAGGAAGAATGAAAATGGACACTACATATGCCAACTAATTGTAAGTACATAACTTCTAAATCTGATGTCTTTTTCATTCTTCCCCTCAAATGGGACAGAATCCCCAGTGCCGGAGGACTGTCAAACCCAAAAGAAGCTCTACTTCTGCAGACAATATCTAATTTGTAATGTGTAACAAAAGTACAAGTCTTTGACCAAGTGGCTGCAGCACAAACATTAATGGAAGTCCTTGATGAAAAAGCAGACGAAATAGCCATAGACAAAGTGGAATAAACTCTAGGTGGTTGTGGCAAATTTTTTTTTTTTAGAATAAACTAATGAAATGGAACTAGTAATCCATTTGGCTAGTGTAATTTTAGATACTGCCCTACCAAGGGGAAAGGACACAAACAACTGATCGGACTTCCTGAACTGTCTTGTTCATAGGTTGGTACTAGGCTATCAGCCCTAGGGCCTATATAAGCCTAGCCATAACAATTCCCTGGCTATTTCTTCCCTAGACCCCTGTCTAGCAGGGCGACTGACGTGATACCTGGGGTGAATTTCCTTTCTCCCATCCAATCGTCAAGGTTCCTTTTGAAGAGGGCCAAAGAGGCACTCTGCTTGACATGTATGGGCAATCTATTCCAGAGTCTGGGGAGTCTCCGGATCAGGAACCTATCCTTCCAGCATGTTTTGTTTATTGGGATGACAAGGTTTAGATCCCTGGAGCTTGTGGCTCTGAGGGATTGGGATTTCTTTAAGTATAGCATGTCCAATAGCTCGGGGTTCGACATGGCCTAGTATGTTAAGCAGAGATCTCCTCTAAGTAGACGATATACGACAGAGTATAGCTGGAGTTTAAGGCGGTCAGCATAGGACATCTACTTTAGGCCTGTGATTCTTTTAGTGAGGTATTTCTGTGGCCTTTCCAGTTGTTGCAGATGTCTTGAGAGGTACATACCAAATGGGGCATTGTATTCTTTAATGGGTCGAATGATTGATAAGTACAGTGGGACAATGACCTCCTTTTTTCTGGATGAAAAGCCCTTGGTGATGAGGTGTGCCACACAGGATTTCCTGACTGTTATGGCAATGTGGTTATCGAAGGTGAGACCCCTGTCCACCTGTGTCCCTAAGTCTCTTATCACACTTTCGGTGTTTAATGTACTGGCACCTGTATGGTAATTCACGGATACATGTTTTTTCCCAAAGGGGATAACTATACATTTGAGCTCGAGTCCATGGCTCTGGCACCAAGCATATGTTTCTGTAAGGCCCTTTTGTAGAGCATCCACATCATTTGGCGATTCAATAATGGCTCCCAGTTTGCAGTCATCTGTGAACTTTGTTATTCAGAGTCCCTTAGTGTTGGCCTGTACTTCAGAGAAGAAGATGCCAAACAAGAGCGGTCTGAACCCTGAGGTACTCCACTTGTCTGGAGCTGGATTTGGAGTCTGCTATTTATACAGTGTGGGTTCTATCAGAAAGCCAGTTAGCAACCCATTGGGTGACGTAGGGGTTAATGTCTGGCTTAGTAAGTTTATCTATGATTCCACAGTGGGGGATGGTGTTGAAGGCCTTGGCAAGGTCTAGATAGGCTGTGTGGACCACCTTACCCTTGTCCATAGCTCTGGAGACTAATTCAATCAGGTTCAGGAGACAAGATCGGCCCTTCATGAACCAAAACTGGGTGGGGTCCAGTGTTTGAAGGTTGCCAATGTCTTTGTTTAGAAGTTCGATGATAATACGCTCCATGGCCTTGCAGATAAGGCTTGTCAGACTGATGGGACAGTAGTTTCCGGGATCCAAGGTGGATCCCCCCTTGTGGAGTGGGATAACTGTAGCTCTGCGCCACTCAGTGGGCACAAAACCTGAGGTGAGGCTATGATTAAACATGACACTTAGGTGAGGTGCCAGTTCATACTGTAGTTCATGTAGTACACAGCCCGGGATGTCATCTGGTCCCATGGATGCTGTATTCTTAGCTTTGGAGAGTGTGTTAGGATAAAAGCACAATTGTCTGTGCACATCAAGGAGATTAAGCATGTATTCTCCCTTATTCGGAAAGACTGGTAATTGTATGGTCTGGTTAATGCTACTTTCAGTCACCACTTTAGAAAGGAAGGGATGGTCCATAGAGACGCTGTCCTTATGAAAAAATAATGCATGGAGGATTAGCTTATGGGGCTTGGAGCTCAAACTCTTTGCTAAAGTGATAGCCACCAAGATCATTTTCCAAGAAAAACTTCATATCGCATTTGTCAGTTTAAAGGGTTTCTGAGTTAAACCCTGCCATGCCACAGTAAGGTCCCAAGGAAGAGAGGGGATCCTTTAGTGGGGGTCTGAGCGAAAAGATGCCCTTCATGAAGGCTTTACACAATCTGAATGAAGTCAGAGGAAAAAAATGATTAGCTTCCTCGAATGGAAGTTATCACTGCCAAATGAAGCTTAATAGAAAAACAACCAGTTCCTTCTTTAAAAAGGATTGCTAGAAAGAGAATTGCTGAAGTAGGTGCTGAAAAACAGTTGATATTCTGAGCTGGAGGCCCAGACAGAAAATCTTTTCTATTTACACCTGTAGACCTTCTTGGTAAAAGCCTTCTGGGAGGCAAAGATAATAATATGAATTGGTCAAGCAAGCTTGGGCTGCATTACTGGAAGTGGTGCAACCATGTGGTTAGTTTGAGGGCATATAGGCTGGTGTGTTGAATTCTCAACAAATAAGACAGGAGATCCTGAGTGGGTTCCAGTATCCACTGAGGACATCTCAACTGAGGCCAAAGGAAATATAAAATACTTGAGGCCACAAGGGAGGAATAAGAATGACCGAGCTCTTCAGCCCACTTGCTTTCTGTAAGAACTTTAAAAATCAGAGGAAGAGGAGGGTAGGCATACAGCAGACCCAAGAGCCAATTGTGAATCAGTGTCTCAGCGACTCCCCTAGAGGGGGGAATCAGAGTGAAGTACTTAAGGGTGAGGCAAATAGGTTGCAACAAGGCTGATCCCAGCAAATTAAGATTGTTAACTACTGATTGAGAGACCACTCATGAAGCATCAGAATGGATCTACTGAGCCTGTCTGCTAGTATGTTGGTTTTCCCTGGGATGTGCATTACAATGAGAAAGTTGTGACATTCCTAACATCAGTCTCTCTGCACAGTGGATAAGATTGGGTTCTCCCTTGCTTGTTTATGTACCAGACTACTGACATGTAGTCAGTTTGAACTTCAATAGTCCCTAGCAGGAGAACATCTTGAAATGCTTGCAACACTAGGACTGCTTTCATCTCTAGGCCACAGATACAGAACTTGGTGTCCAGAGAGGATCACAAGCCTTGAACCATCTTTCCCAAGAAATGCCTCCCAGTTGGGAAAAGTCCATGGTCATTGTGGCGACTGGGGTGACACTGTGGGAAGTGACCAGGGCTAATAAACCATGGAAAAGTGTACCACCAAGGTCCATTGATGGATTTGTGTAAGAATAGCACTAAAGGGACTAGAAGTATGGCAGCTGACCTCGACCAAGAGCTTGTAGTACTAATCTTGCTCAAGGAGACTGGTGAGATAGTACAGACTGAACCTGATGTCTTAAGGATGTGATAACAGATTAACAATGTCACCCAAGTTGTACTATCCAAGAGTCCCTATAAATTTCAGGGCCTGTACCAGTAATAAATTCAACTTGACATGGTTTATTGAGATGCCTAAAGTGTTGGAAACCTGGAGCAAGTAGGCCCTGGCTTGTAGAAGTTGATGCTTGGATAGGATAGTGAGGAGCCAATTGCTGAGATAAAGGAAACACCTGGAATCCCTAGAGTCTCAAGCTGCCATACATTTGGTAAATACCCTGGGGAATGTGGCGAGTCCAAAAGGGCAGTACTCTGAATTGGCAATGATTGACTCCCAGCTGAAAGCATAGATATCACCTGTTTATTTTTATGTGATAGTACACATCCTGGAGATCTACAGAGCACATCCACTCGTCCTTGTGCAGAAGAGGCAAGATGGCCTGAACCATAATCATTTGGAACTTCATCTTTACATACTGGTTCAGGTGGCTTAGATCCAAAATAGGGTCTTAGGTACCCTGCTTTCTTTGGCACTAAAAAAAAGGTGGGAATAAGTTCCAAATCTTATGTGGTCAGGTGTGAAGCCCTGGTATGAATTTCCTGTAGCAGCTTTTGTAATTTCTTGTGCTGCATCCTTCTTCTGACTGGGTGGAACATTGGGAAGTTTCCTCTTTTTTATAGATGGAAGGAAAAATGGTATGTAGTAACCTCTGGATATGATTCTTAGCACACATGAATTTTTTTGTGATCTGTCCAGGCATCTAGGTGGAAGGAGAAACTACCCTCAACTGGTTCCAGAGTTTGACAGGAAGCACTTCAGGGGTGCTGATACAGCCCACTGGAAAAATCTCTGAATCCCCGATTCTGTGGGCCCCCTCTGTTTAGAGGATGACTAAACGACTAAGTTTTATTAAAAATTTCCTCTGCTGCTAGAGGAAGTATCCCCATGTGAATCCTGGAAAGGTCCCCGAGATTTTTAGAACCATATCTTACAAACCTCACTGGTTGCTAGAGATGGTCTGTTGAGAAGTAGAAAACACAGATTCCTACAGAAGTCTTTCCCTCTTGTTTGCTGCAGCTAAGCATGTCAAACCAATGGCCTGAAATAGGAATTGCCATCAAAGGGGGCATTGAAAAAGACTCCTTGAAGGGTTCTGCAAAATTGCATAGCCGCATCTAAGCGCATCTCCATATGGCTATACCTGAATCAGCTGCTTGTGAGGTACCTTCCTCTGTATGGGAGATGAGCCTCATCAATACATTAGAAATGGACAGCAGTGACCAGTCAATGTTCTATGGTTCCTTCATCAAATATCTCCATAGCAGAGTGAAGTATGCCAAGTAGTTTACCTCAACACGAATGTAGCTGAGACATACACTTGCTTTCCAAATCTGTCCATCACTCTGGACTCCCTGTGCAGTGGATGGACAGAGGAGCTTTGCTCAGTCAGCTCCTTCATGGTGGTTGCCACCACCACTATATCATTAACTGGGACTCCTTTGCTTCAGTGGGGTCTATCAACAGGAAGGACCAGAAATTTGTCTGGGTTCTTAGGGATAGGTTTGACTGTCTGGTTCCTTCCAAGCCCAGCGGGAAGCCAAGTCAATCAGTTCATCTGCTGGGGGGGGGGGGCATCCAAGACGTACAGTCCAGAACTGAAAGCCTCCAGTAACACTGATTCTTCAGGAGATTGGGAAGAACAACCACCCTTCTGTTTGAGGATCTCAAGGATACCTCTGAAGGACATATCGGGTGGGGATCTGGGAGAGCCTTCTCCATCAAAGTCAGTGTCTTCTCTGAGAGACTCCATGGGTGTGAATGTATTCACCTCTGCTGTGGTGTGTTCAGGAGAAATATCAGAAAGAGGGGGGGGGGATTCCTCTAGGGAAACTGTATGGAAAAGTACAGTTGTGTACACCTACCATAAATGTAGATGTTAGAGTGTCTTCACTGTTGCAGTCATAACTGTAGGGTGCTCCTGCCGGCAGGCAGCCCGAGGTTGGCCAGAATCCCAAAGTCTGGGTCCGGCGTCGGCTGTACAAGCTAGTACCCTGACGTCAGTACGCTCTGGCACATAGCCCTCAGCCGACGCCATCTTCTCCAGCCTTTCTTGCCCTAGATGTCAGAAGTCCCAATAAATCAGAAATGAATCCAACAAGGAAACACAAATACACCACAAATAAGAGAAAAAGAGGGGATAGGAGGGAGGGAAACCCCGACTGAAACAGTGAAGACACTTGAACATCTACATTTATGGTAGGTGTACACAACTGTACTATGTTCTTCGTGTTTCACTGTTGCAGTCATAACTGTAGGGTGGAATCCCAAAGCAGTGAAAAAAGGGAGGAGGCTTAGACAGAAGAAGGGGCAGCAAGAAGACCCTGCAAAACAGCAGAGGCAAAGCCTGCTCTGGTCTTAGAATACAGAGGGAGATTGTAGTGCTTGGAAAAAGTATGCACAGAACTCCAAGTGGCAGCTTCCAAGATATCCTTGGTAGGAACTCCTCTGAGAAAAGCTGTAGAAGTGGCAGCTGCTCTAGTAGAATGACTTCACACAGTACCTGGAAACTGTTTCCCATGATGAGTGTAACAAAATCTGATTCCATAAGCAATCCATTTGGAAATAGTTTGTTTTGAAATAGCTTTTCCAAGAGAACTGGAGGCAAAAGAAAAACAATTGATTAGATTTTCTGAACTCTTTAGTCTTGTCCAGGTAAAATCGTAACTGTCTGTGCACATCCAATGAATGCAAAATCCTTTCCCCTTTATTTTGAGGATTAGGAAAGAAAGTAGGAAGGTGAATTGTCTGATTTAAAGCCACTTTCGAAATCACCTTAGGCATGAAAGTAGGATTAGTCCTCAAGGATAATCTGTCCTGGTGGAAAATAAGGTATGGTTCCACAGCCATGAGAGCTTGCAACTCTGAGACCCTTCTGGCAGAAGTCAATGCTAACAAAAGAACTGTCTTCCAAGATAAAAACTTAATATCTGAAGATGCAGCAGGCTCAAAAGGAGGCAAAGTAAGTTTTTCTAAAACATAATTAAGATCCCAAGCAGGAACAGGAGGGGTCCTGGGAGGTCTTAAATTCTTGGCCCCTCTTAAGAATTGTCTCACCAAAGGATGAGAAAAAACAGGAGGATCAGAATTGAAATGAGCAGAAATAGCAGAAGCATGAATCTTAATGGAAGAAAAGGAAAGTCCTTTAGACAAAAGATCCGAAAGGTAAAGCAAAATAGAAGAGAGATCAGGCACCAGAGGGTCCGAGCCTCGGTCCTGCATCCAAATACAAAACCTCTTCCATTTAGAGGCATAGGATTTCCTAGTGCTAGGCCGTCTAGCTTCCAGAAGAACATCCAAAACTTGTTTGGGAAGACTAGAAGAAATCAAATTCCTTTGAAGAGCCAAGCTGCCAGGCAAAGGGTCTTGAGATTGGGATGAAGTAACCGACCCTGATGCTGGGACAGAAGAGAAGGGTTTAGAGGGAGAATCCAAGGAGGCTCCAAGAACAGGTGTTTTAAAGTTGGATACCAAAACTGCCGAGGCCAATTTGGAGCAATCAAGATGAGGAGCTTGGGCTTGTCCTGTTTTATCTTCAGTAATACCCGAGGTAGTAGAGGAAGAGGAGGGAAGGCATATCCCGAAAGGCTTCTCCAGCTGAAGGACAGGGCATCCACTTTCCAAGCTGTTTTGTGGAAGGACCTGGTGCAAAAGCGAGGCAGCTGATGATTGAGATGGGATGCAAACAGATCTATCTGGGGACATCCCCAAACTGCAGTAATCCTGTTGAATAAGTTGGTGTCTAGCATCCATTCATGAGGATCTGAAATGTTTCTGCTCAGGCTGTCTGCTAAGAGATTCTGTTCTCCTGGAATGAATTGAGCCTGGAGATGTAGATTCAGATTTAGAGCTGTGTCCCATAAAGCCATAGCTAGTCTGCAAAGGGGGTACGAATGAGAACCCCCCTGCTTGTTTATGTACCACATGACTGTGGTGTTGTCTGTGCGAATTAGCAGAGGCCCTGGTTGCAAAAAGTTCTTGAAGGCCAGAAGAGCATTTTGAACTGCCAACATTTCCTTCAGATTGATGTGCCAGTGAAGATGGTCCTCTGTTCAGGTTCCCTGCTGGCAACTGTCTAGAAAGTGTGCTCCCCAAGCATAATCTGAGGCGTCCGTGGTTATGATTTGAGAAGGTTGAGGTAGACGAAAAGGCTTTCCTTCATTTGAAGCGCACACCCTGGACCACCACCAGAGGAACTCCTTCTGGAGGCAGGGGATCAGAGGAATCAGAATGTCCAGATCGTGGTAATGTTGTGACCATACACTTTTCAGATACCATTGAAGCTTTCTCATATGAAGCCTTGCATTTGGAATCAACAGAATGCAGGAAGCCATGTAGCCCAGAGCCTGCAGGAATTTCCTTGCAGTGAGCTGAGATAGAGTTGCCAAGGTGTTGAAAATTGAAGCCAGCTGTGATTGTTTTTCTGGAGTGAGGAAGGCCCTTTGTAAGGTCGTATTCAAGAGGGCTCCCAAGAACACCATTTGTTGAGAAGGGATCAAATGTGACTTTTTTGTGTTCACTGAGAATCCCAGAAGGGAGAGAAGACGTTGAACAAATTCCAGATGTAGAAGTAGAAGATCCTTGCTGTCTGCCTGAATAAGGCAGTCGTCCAAATAGGGGTAAATCTGAATCCCCTGAAGTCTGCAATAAGCCACTACTGGTGCCAGGCACTTGGTAAAGACTCTGGGCGCAGTTGATAAACCAAAGGGCAGTACAGAGAATTGAAAGTGTCTCGAACCTGCCTTGAATCTGAGGAATTTCCTGCGTTCCTGCCTGATGGGAATGTGTAAGTAGGCTTCCTTTAAGTCCAATGTCACCATCCAGGCATCCTGAGAGAGCATTGGAATTAGTTGCTGCAGTGTTAGCATCTTGAATTTTGGAATTTCCAAAAAGGTGTTTAAAACAGAAAGGTCCAGAATAGGTCTCCATGAGCTTTGTTTTCTTGGAACCAGAAACAGTCTTGAATAAAAACCTTTTCCCATCTCTGAGAGTGGAACAGGCTCTATGACTCTCATGGCCAGAAGAGCATCCACTTGATTTAAGGCCTCTGACCATTGATGTTTTGGCAGATCTGGCCAACCGTAAGCCCTTGGCAGAGTATGAAAGTGGAATTTGTAGCCTTTTAAAATCACGTCCAATACCCATCTGTCCTGGGTAATATGAGTCCAATTTCTGTAAAAAAGAGACAGTTTTCCTCCGAGAGGGACATCCAGGTGAAGGGGTCCTGTAGCCCAACCGAGAGAGTCATTGAGTTTGTTTTCTTTGAGATTGGGATCTGTCTTCTCCCCTTCTAGGTGAAGAAGCAGTCCATTGTCTAGATCTGTAAGAGGCCTGAGCTTGACCACGACCTCTGGAGCATCTATATCTTCCCCTTTGAGGCCTGTCAGACGTGGGAAAGGACCAATTTTTGGAGGGCCAGTTCCTGGAAAATCTAGGAGGCTGAACTTGCAAGAAATCTTTTACAGTTTGCATAGATTTTGCCTTTTCTTCCATCTTTTTAATAACCTCCTCAGCTTTAGATCCAAAAAGAACATTGTGTTGAATAGGGGCATCTAATAACTTAGCCTTAATCTGTTCAGGTAAACTTTGTTCACGAAGCAAGGCATGTCTCCTGATAACAGTACCAGAGGCTGCAGCCCTGCAAGAAGCATCCAAGGCATCAAAACCACAATGCAAACTATGTTTGTTCACTTGTTCAGTTGCATGCAATACATCCTGAAGTTCCTTATCCTCTGCACATGCAGGAAGGGAAGCAAGCTTTTGCTTTAAAACAGACAAAAGAAATTGCTGATACTTAAACATATGAAACTGGCAATTTAAAGCCCTTACAGACAGGGTAGCAGAAGTATATACATTTTTTCCCCACCTGTCTAAAGCACGAGAATCCTTCTCAGAGGGAATAGGATTCTTAGAAGTAGCAACCTTAGCAGCCTTAGAGCCCTGAGAAATAGTTTCAGGATCCGCAGAAGGGTTCTTAAATAAGAATAAATGAGAGTCAGGAACCCTATAAAACCTATCAGGCTTAGAAGGAGCAGGAGGCATGGAATCAGGATTCAAATTAGCCTCAGAAAAGCATCATCCACAATGTCAAGAACAGGAGGGATAGCTAAAGGCCTATGTTGAGGAAGAAGGAATTCTCTAAGCCTCTTCTTGGAAGCAGAATACTCCTGACCCTCCCAATGAAAATGTTCCCTCATCTCATGCAAGGTTTCCCCAAAAGAGAAATTTTCAGGCGGAGAGGCAGAGGGCAAAGAGTCCTCAGCATCCGAATCCTCATAAGGAGGAAAGGAATACTCCTGATCAGAGGAAGAGACAGAAGATACAGAAGCCTGGTCAGAGGAATCCAGAGGAACATCCTGTCGAGGCCTTTTTTCAGGTGGGGGGTGAGAACCCCTAATCATGGTAAGTAAATCTTCAGCCATCTTTAATAATTGCTTCTGTGTCCTGGGAGTAGATTCAGAAGTAGCTTGGGCAGGAACTTTAGACTTAACTTTAGACTTAACAGGAGTCTTTGTCTTTGAAATAGTGATGTGAGTAGGCCTGAAAACCCCCTCAGAAGCCGGTACCTGCACAGCGGTTCTGAACCCATCTGAGGGAGCGACGTCCGAAGGTCCTGCAGCAGGTAAAATAGTAGGCCTTGATGGCTCCCCATGGGAGTCCGTATCGGCCATTGGTTCAGAAGTGGCGGACGACAGGGGCTGCAAAAGTGCCTCACTGACGACAGCCGAACCGGACGCTGGCTCCTGCTGCAACGAGTCCTGTTTGGACCTCGGAGGCCTGTCTTTGCGCTTCTTTTGAGTTCCGGTAGTGTCCGACGACATTCTATAATTGAAACGTCTGCAAAAATAATTTAGAGCCCAATCGTACCTGCGCTTGATAGTACGAGAATTGAACCTGGCACAGAACTGACAACAAGAAACGTTGTGGTCAGGGCCTAAGCAAGGTAAACAGTAAGAGTGGAAATCTTTATGAGGTATTTGTTTCCCACACGATATACAATTATTAACTTTTTCTGACATCGGAGGAACAAGAAAAAGATTCCCCAACGGGGTACTTAGCTTTGAGAAGAGAAGTAAGAACTTCGGACCGACAACAAAATACGCTGTTTGAAAATCGCCAACCAACGACTTGCGAGCTGCTTTCCACCGCACGGCAAGAAAGACTGGAGAAGATGGCGTCAGCTGAGGGCTATGTACCAGAGCGTACTGACGTCAGGGTACTAGTTTGTACAGCCGACACCGGACCCAGACTTTGGGATTCTGGCCGACCTCGGGCTGCCTGCCGGCAGGAGCACCCTACAGTTATGACTGCAACAGTGAAACACGAAGAACATCTTCCGGGAATCAAAGGTGGGAGATAGGTATGATCAGAGATATGACAGAACAGTTCTCTAAAGAGAAGCAGAAGGGCCAGGAGAATCCTCTCTTCCCCCCTCCTTGGAACCTAAGCCTCTGAGGAAGGTAGAGGCCATCCCCAGATCTGAACTGTCCAGGGCTGAGGATCCAACAGGAAAGAATGGATCTGACAAAGTTGGGGTCAAACCCAACCTCACAGACCCAGCTCCACCCTCTGTTCAGAGATCCACTGTGATCCAAGGACCTCAGAGCAGAACTGGTCAGGGACACAGAGTCAAAGAAGGCACTTTCCTTGGATCTCTCTGGCATCTAGTTCATAGAGTGGTACTAGGCTATCAGCCTTAGGGCCTATACAAGCCTAGCCATAACAATTCCCTGGATATTTCTTCCCAAATTATTTACTTCCCTGGATCCCTGTCTAGTAGGACGACTGATGTGATCCCCGGGGTGAATTTCTTATCTCCCATCCAATCGTCAATGTTCCTTTTGAAGAGGGCCAAGGAGGCGCTCTGATTGACATGTATGGGAAGTCTATTCCAGAGTATGGGAAGTCTCTAGGACATGAACCTATCCCTCCAGCATGTTTTGTTCATTGTGATGACAAGGTTTAGATCCCTGAAGCGTGTGCCTCTGAGGATTGGGATTTCTTTAAGTGGAGCATGTCCAACAGGTAAGGGTTTGATATGGCCTTGTATGTTAAGCATAGCTCGCCTCAGTAGACTATATGCCACAGAATATTTTAAGAGAGTCAGCATAGAGCATCTGCTTTAGGTCTGTGATTCTTTTAGCGAGGTATTTCTGTGACTTTTCCAGCTGTTGCAGATGTCTTGTGAGGTACATACCAAACAGGGCATTGTACTCTATAATAGATCTAATGAGCGATGAGTACAGTGGGACAATGACCTTTCATCTGGATGAAAAGCCCTTGGTGATTGTGTGCCACATAGGATTTCCTGACTTGTGGCAATGTGGTTATCAAAGGTGAAACCACTGTCCACAAGTCTCTCCTCACACTTTCGGTGTTTAGTGTACTGCCATCTATGTAGTAATTCATGGGTGCATGGTCTTTACCAAAGGAGATAACTATACATTTCTTGGCATAAAGCTTAGCATTCTGGGACTCTGAAACCACCAGTTGGATTGAAGGAAAGAAAGGACTTAGCAGGTGCACTCACAGATCCAGGAGGGGACAGAGCTGGCAGGATCCCCATCTGCAGCCAAGCCCTGAAAAGTTTCTGCATCATCCTATCCACCTCTGGCACTGTCAAACTCCTCAAAGACCTGGCACACTACGGATGAGGGTCTAGTGGGTTTCCAGAGTGAGAGAGTTGAGTGGGCAGAAAAGGAATAACAGATTTCAGTGCATACTCAAGCACGAGTTGGAGTTGAACTGGTTGTCAGATCACAGGAATTTAAATATCTGAAAAAGCAGATGGCAAGAAGGGAAATATGCTTTGGATCTGAAAGGGGCCTTAGAGGTTTCGGATCAGAGGTGGTCAGATCTGAAATTTTTCCAGCAGCTTGAAGAAGCCCTTGTGGACTTGATCTTTCTGACATCTGAAGAAACTGTGTTTTGCAGGGGTTGAGCCTCAGAAGGAGGTAGCAACCATTTTAAAATCAATTTATTGTGCCTGTCCAGTAATGTCCCACTTTTAATCCCAGGACAATAGGACTCAAGATGGTCTGGTCCTAGGCAATACACACAATTCTTGTGGGCATCTAAATATGGGAGCTTACGCCCATGAGAAATGCACTTTTTGAAGCCAGTTGGCTTCTGCAACATAGCCTGGGAGAAAAACACAGTGTAACCAAAGAAGAAAGTTTACTACAAACATAATAGTACACTTTTTTTTAAAAAAAAATAGAAAGGAAAGAAAAGAATACCAGCTATGATATTTTGTAAAGAAAGATTTACCAAACAATGGTACCAAGAATTAATCATACTGAATAAAAGTCAAGAGCAAGAGAAAAGATCCTGATGCCAGCAAAAAAACAAAACAAAAAACAACTTTAGAGGGAGGAAAGATGACTGAAGCCGCTACAAGTTCGGGGGGGCAAATCAGATTGTAATAAGACTGCTTACTATGCTCGAGAGCAAAACCTATGTCTAACCATGGTAAAATAGAGCATTACGGGCAGACAAGGAGCAAGAGTTGGATCAAGTTTTGCGTATGCAGCCAAGTCGGATCAGAGAACTGGATATGAAACCATTTGTGATGAAGAATGGGAACAACATCAGATGGAGAAGTCTTGAGCTTTCGTTGAAACTGAAGGAGTCTTCTCAGCAGGTGAAGGTTGAAGTAGCCCCTTCAAAATTAATTTCTCCAGCATGGCCTACTGGAAGGCCTCACAGCTGGAGCAGTTGATGTTCACCTACAAAGGGCGCAAACAGTACACATACTTGTGATATGCATTTGAATTGGGAAGCTTGTGTAGACATTTTTTTTTTTTCAAACCTGAAGGTTTCTCTGCCATTTTCCTAAAATAATTTTTTCTAATATATCTATCTATAGTATCTATCACACACAATTATATAAATATCTATATATGCATATATATATATATATATATATATATATACACACACATACACACACATACAAACACAAAAGAACCTACATGCACAAGAATTTGTTTTGTAAACGTATTTACAGAAAACATGAGCTGCCTTCGCAAAAAATGAGATGTGGTGGAGATGGACCAGGGAAAAAAGTCACTAGCCACCTTTTTAAGCTTAATATTTCAGAAAACTTGCAGATCTGTCCAGCTCTAACAGTGGCAAATGAGATCTGGAGTGGCTCTTTCTAGACAGGGATTATAAGTGGAGGCACCCAAGCAACAGATCCAAAAGTGGAGTGTGGCTGAGGTCAGATCTGAAACCCATAGGTTGAGGAACCGATGGAAAAACATCAGATCTTGGGAGAAGCAATGTAAAACTCCAAAAGATGTGCCACTTTTTTTGGATAGGCTCTGAACTCTCAAGACATTTGGAATGACTGGACGGAGAGAAAGCATAAAGGAATTTCCTTTAAGAAATGTTTTTAAAGGGGCCCATTTTCCCATGTCTGCATCAAAATCTGGAGCAGAATAGTCTTGCATTCAGCATCCGTGAGAATCTACTTTGGATCTTTTCAAATAATCCAATATTGAATTCTTCTCTGATGGAAGACATGTTGCTTGGAGAAAGACTGTAGTAAGTTGCAATGTCCCAAGCTATCACAGCCTTACTTGCATAAGTAAGACATTGATCCCTTGTTTGTCCCCATCCGCCATGACTCTGGTAGTCAGAACTTGCAATGTTTCTGGGGCCCAGAAGTGAACAGCTTGTAAAACAAAGATAGTTCTCTCATCTTTTATGTTTTCACCCATCTTGCTTTGGACCACACCCCTTGGACCTTCATGCTTGGGAAGTAGTTTCAATTGGCAAGGTCTGTAGCTTCTTTTGAAACATTTCAGAGGGGAGGAGAAACCACAAAAGTTGAGTTATGTTTATCCACAACTGGATTTTTTTTCTTCACCAAAAAAAGAGGGGAAAAAAAATGACAGACGTACTCAATGTTGTGCCAAAATGGATTTTAGTTACCATGGAACCTTCATGTGGAGTCCAGCAAAGGGCAATGGCATGTACCCCAGGGCTCTCAATCTCTTGCACAGGGCATTTAAGGTTAGAAAATAGAAAACAGGAATCAGGAACTATTTTTGTTTATTGAGAAAAAAAGTAGTTATGTACTCACAACGTTCCATGATGGTAGTCCATCTCACCCTTGATTTTTACATATGGGTTCGGAGCTGATCCTCAACTCCGACTCGGCTGATTTACAAGCTCAGACACTTCTGGTTGGCTCATGGCTAAGCAGGTATCCCATAGTGCACCAGATCTTGTTTGCTGCTCACTAGAAGAAATAACCATAACAGACAAACAATACTAAAGGGTCTTCAACCAAAGATAACCAAATTATTATTAGTATTATCTTCAGATCTTCCAGGATGGGGGCAGGAGGGCAGGTTGGTAAAAATGAAGGGTAAGATGGACAACCAACATGGAACGTTATGGTGAGTACATAACCTCTATGTTGTGTAGCCCAATCTCACCTTTACATATGGGACAGCGTCCCTAGCACTTTATTCTTGGGTGGCTCACTGGAAAATACTCCTAAGCACCGTGGAGCCAAAGGATGCTCTACCCCTGGAAGCTAAATCTAATTTGTAATGTGTAATAAAAGTGTGAGGGGTAGCCCACGTAGCTGCTGCACAATCAAGTAGGACCCTGGCTTGAAAGGCTGCAGAGGTAGGCAGTGACCTGGTAGAATGAGTCTTGATCCGGCAGGGTAAAGGTCTGCCCTCCGAACTGTAGATAAAGGATATGCAACTGGAAATCCAATTAGATAGTGTCACTTTAGAAACTGGTAAGCCCAATCTGGAGTCAGAAAAAGGAAATGAATAGTTGATCTGATTTCCTAAATTCCTTGGTCCGCTGTAAATAAAAATGTAGTTGTCTATGAATGTCTAGCTGATGAAAACAGGATTCAGCTACATTACAGTAATTAGGGAAGAAAACGGAGTTCTATGGATTGATTTAAGGTAGAAGGGGAGCAAACTTTGGGGATAAAGGAGGGATTAGTACACAGTGACACCCTGTCTTTGTGAAAGATCAAATAAGGTGGCTTAACAGACCAGGCTTGTAGCTCAGATACCAGTCTAGCTGATGTAATAGCTACCAAAAAAAGTCTTCCAAGACAAAAATTTCAATGAAGATGACTGGGAAGGTTCAAACGAGGGAGAAGTCAGTTTGGACACCACAAAATTTAAATCCCAAGAAGCCACAGGTTCTTGCAGCGGTGGTCTCAATAGAGGCTCCTTTCAAAAAGGTCTTGCATAGCTTATGAGACATTAAATTGGTATCCAGAAACCAAGTGAAAATGAAAAATTGCCGCCAATTGCACTGATAATGGCAGCTGCAGATCCTTGCTGGAAAAGCTCGGAGAGAAATTCCAAAATCACAAGGATAGAAACAGTGTAGGGATCTACATTCATTGTATGTGCCCAAATAGAAAATCTTTTCCATTTACTGCCATACATCTTTCCAAGTTGAAGGTTTATGGGAGGACATAAGAATATGTGACACTGAGGATGATGCATCATGAAGCCTGACTAGGGATGGAATTGGAGCAGCCACGCTGTCAATTTGAGGGTGTGGATTGAGGGATGTAACGAACCTGACATGCGAGTCAAAAGATCTGGAGCTGGGTCCAGGATCCAAGGATCGTCCAGGAGAAGAGGCTCGAGAAGGGGAACCAGACCTGACGAAGCCAATAAGGAGCAATGAGGATCAAAACTTGCTTCCCAGACTGGCTTTCTGACTCACTTTGGAAATGAGAGAATAATGGAGGAAAGGCATACAGAAGTCCCATGGGCCAATCGTGAGCCAGAGCATCTCTGGGTGTTTACCCCAGAGGGGGAATGAGGGAAAAATAGCTGCTGCATTTGGCATTGACTGGACTGGCAAAAAGGTCACAGCAAGGCTGTCCCCATTTTCGGAAAATCTGTTCTGCTGTTTCCCATTTCAGAGACCACTCTTGAGGCAGTAGAATCGCCTGGCTGAGCTTGTCGGCTATCACGTTGGTCGCCCCTGGAATGTGAGTTACAACCAGAAATTGACCATTCCCATACTCGCATGGCCTCTCAACAGAGTGGGTAAGATCTGGTACTGCCCTGTTTGCTGATACAATCAAGACAGCATGTTGGTAGTTTGGTATATCACAATAGTCCCTAGAGGAAGGTCTTGAAGTGCTTACGTCAGGAGCACCACCCTCATCTCCAGAACATTGATATGTAGGTGAGCCTTGTGTTCTTACTATGTGTCTCGGACAGATAATGCCCCCCCCCAACCCAATCTGGGAGTCATCTGTGGTCACAATGGCAACAGGTTAGGCAGGAACAAAGGGGGTGCCCGTGATCAACTTGTTGGGAGCTATCCACCAAAGAAGGTCCTTCTTGCATGATTCTGCCAGCAGGATATGACTCAAGAGGGAGATATTGGAAGGACCACTGAGAAGACAGGGAGAGGAACTGTCATGTTCACTGTGTCTACCTCTGCACCTATAAAATTCAGATTGAGAGGGCAATAATGCAGATTTTTCCCAATTTATGGAGATCCCTAACTGAGCAAAAAGTTGAATAGTGGCATCCCTGTTTTGGAGGAGTAGATGCCTGGTGGGGGCGGTCAGGAGCCAGTCCAAATATGTAAACACCTGGAATACCAGACGTCTCAGGTGAGCTGTCACTACTGCCATGCATTTGGTGAACACCCTGAGGGCTGTCGTGCGACCAAAAGGCAGAGCACGAATCTGATAGTGACTGCCTCTGAGCCAGAAGCGTAGATGGCTCCTGGACGCCTTGTCCATTTTTATATGGTAGTAGGAGTCTTGGAGATCTACAGAGCACATCCAATAGTCTTTCCCTAACAACGGGAGTATCAACTGCAGTGTTACCATCCGAAATGTGTCCTTCACGGATTCTTTTAATCTGCTGAGGTCCAATATTGACCTCCAATGTCCGGTTCATTTTGGTACTAAAAAGAACCTGGAGTAAGTTCTGGATCCTATCTGGTCTGCTGGGACGGACTGGATAACTTTTTAAGAGCAACTTGTTTATCTCCACAGTTGCCTGATCCCTGTGATTGGGTGGTACATCCGGAATCTGCTTGGGAACAAACGGTGGAAGGGAAAAGGGTATGATACAGCCTCTGGTAACAACTCTTTGTACCCACTTGTCTTGAGTGATATTTAGCCAGGCTTCTAGATACAAAGAAATGCGACCTCTGACCAGCCCCAGTGAAACGCAGTCAGGCCCCACATGAGGAGCACTGATAAGGCCGTCCTCGAAAGGAATCACAGCCTTGCTGGTACTGTGGACCGCCCCTGCCTCTACGGCAGACATCTCCCATTTCCTCCTCCTCTGAAGAAGGGTTCACCCTGTGTGTCTGGAAAGATCCTCTGGGACTTTCTGAACCACATTTTACCGCCCGACCTATGGTCGAGAGGGAACAGTAAAATGTACTCCCACGGCAGAAAGAGTCTTTCCTTCTTGCTCACACCAAGTGAGTGTATCCTTCACCTTAGAACCAAACAATGAGGAGTTACCAAATGGGGCATTGGTGAGTGGACTTGAATGGTTCTGCAAAATTACACAAGCGCATCCAGGAGTGACGCCTCAGGGCAACTCCTGAACCCGCTGCTCTACTCACTCCATCAGCAGCATAGGAGATAAGCCACATGGAGGAGTTAACTATAGAATTTAAGGTGGACAACTGCGCAGAAATCTTGTCAAGGACTCCTTTAGTACACGCACCTTGTATAGAATATCCTAACTCCTTGAGGAGATCTCTCTGCAATCTCGTGAAGTGAGTGAGATAGTTCAACAATCAAAGGGTAAATGCCACTGAACTAAAGATACGCTTCCCAAATCTCTCCATCTGTCGAGAATCCTTGTTCGGTGGATGAATAGAGGAAGAAGTCTCCGCCAGCTCCTTTACTGTGGCGGCCACCACCATCATGGCATCTATGGGAACACCCTTAGACAAAAACTATTTACCAGGAGGGGCAGACAAACTTATTAGGTCTCCTAGGGATTGGCTCCACAGCATCAGGAGTATCCCACACCATTCGACTAGCTAGATCCATCAGGTACAGACTCATCAGTAGGGTTGACAGTGGGCCAATCGCCCCTCTACTTAAGGATCTCCAGGATGTCCACAAAGGAGACCATCAGAGGACGACTTGGGGGACCTTTCCAACTCCTCGAGGTCGGTGTCCTATGTCAAAGACTCATCCTGGGAGTCAACATGCTTCCTCTTACATAACCTCTTCCAAGGAGACTCCTCGAAAGGACATTCTGGGGGCGGCCCTGGAAGAGTGGGGGCTACCAGCCGATGGCTCCTGAGGGTCTCTGCCATCTCTGGAGAGAGTAGGTGCTGAGACCGAATTGGGTGCTCTCGAGGGAAGAGTGCTGGTA
The DNA here is from genome assembly GCF_019279795.1 of Protopterus annectens. Lineage (NCBI taxonomy): Eukaryota > Metazoa > Chordata > Ceratodontiformes > Protopteridae > Protopterus > Protopterus annectens. The sequence continues at coordinate 181,306,446 of NC_056733.1, forward strand.
CCACTGGTAGGAGCTGGAGAATGAGACAACATGCTCATCATCTCAAACGCCGACCTCTCCAGCTCCGAAGACCTCCTCTGCTCCAAAGGGACAAAGGTTGACGTCGGAGCCAGAGCCATCAGCTCTGAGGTGGATGCAAGGTCCGAGCACACCCTGGCCGATGCACAGAGAGGAAGGCTCGGAACCAAAGATAGATTCCAACCCTCCCTGTCGGCACCGACAGGAGAACTTCGGCCCCTGGACACAACAGATGGCACACAGCGTGTCTGAGCCGAACCCGGTTCCAAAGCAGCGACAAAAGGAGCTGGAAAGTACAGTTGTGTACACTTACCATAAATGTAGATGTTAGAGTGTATTCACTGTTGAGTCATTACATTTGGGTAATCTGCTGGCATGTTACCCTCAGTCGGCCTGAATATCAAAGTCTCGAGTCCTGCGTTGGTTGCGGTCTCCTCTTCCATGACGTCAGGGGTATAAAACAGGCAGCAGATGCCATTTTCTTTAGTTTTTCTTGCCCCAAATAGAGGGCAATATATATATATATATATATATATATATATATATGTATATATAAACTACAAATACATGCAATTGTCACAACATAAACTTTACCTTCATCTAAAAGCACATACACCACAAAGGCTGTAGAATACAGTGAAGGAAAGAGAAGCTGTAGCATTAAGAGGGATGGCAGGTGGGTAACCCGGACTGCAACAGTGAATACAGTCGAACATCTACATTTATGGCAAGTGTACACAACTGTACTATGTTCTTAGTGTTTCACTGTTGCAGTCATTACATTTGGGTAGAACCCCAAAGCTATGGATGGGAGGCTGGAACTAAATAGCATTAGGAACGGCTATAAGGCCCTGCAGAACTGCAGTGGCAAAGCCTGCCCTGGACTTAGAGAGAGGCAAATGATAATGCTTTGTAAAAGTATGAACAGAACTCCAAGTAGCAGCTTCTAGAATGTCTTTGGTTGGCACCCGTCTGAGAAAAACTGCTGATGTAGATGCAGCCCTTATGGAATGTGACCTAATGCCCTTGGGCAGCGGTTTACCATGATGCAAATAGCAGAAATGAATGCAGTGGCTTATCCACTTTGAAATAGTCTGCTTTGAAATAGCCTTTCCCCTCTGATCTTGCAGCAAATGCCACCAGTAGGAGCTCAGACTTTGAGATTTGGTCCTGTTTAGGTAGAATCTTAGTTGTCTGTGTACGTCCAAGGAATGCAGAATCTGCTACCCCTTGTTCTGCGGATTTGGGTAAAAAGTTGGCAGGTGAATAGTTTGGTTAAGACACACACTGGATACCACCTTAGGCATAAAGGAAGGATTGGTCCCGGGGGACACCCTGTCTGGGTAAAATATAATAAAAGGCTCCACAGCCATGAGGGCCTGTAGTTCTGAAACCCTTTTTGCTGACGTGATTGCCAGAAGGAAAGCTGTTTTCCAGGATAAAAAATATATATCTGCAGTAGCAGCTGGTTCAAATGGAGGCAGGGTGAGCTTTTCCAACACAAAATTGAGGTCCCATGCAGGAATTGGTGATCATCTGGGAGGCCTTAAATTTTTGGTCCCTCAAGATACTGTTTTAGCAAAGGATGAGAAGATCGGTGGCTCTGTGTTGTAATGAGCCGAGATGGCAGAGGCATGGATTTTTATTGATGAGAAAGATATGCCCTTGTCAAGCATCTCAGTCAAGTATTGTAAAATATGAGGAATATTTGACTTTGCTGTGTCAGTTCCTTGTGCTTGGTTCCCAACACAGAATATCTTCCATTTATCAGCATAAGATTTTCTAGTACTAGGCCTTCTGGCTTCCAAAATTACATCCATCACAGATTTACTGAGAGGTGTTGGAATAATTACATGATCAGCCATGCTGCCTGGTTCAGAGTTTGGAGCTGATTGTGCAGGATTTGATTGTTCTGCTGAGACAATAGATGAGGTATTTGAGGCATGTACCAAGGAGGGAGTTGACATATTCCTTAGGATTGGGTACCAGTGCTGGCGAGGCCAGTCCGGGGCAATTAGAATCATTGTTTTTTGCCTGTCTGACCTTTAGTAGGACCTTGGGAAGAAGAGGCAGAGGAGGAAAGGCGTAGACTGATAGGATTTTCCAACTGAAGGATAGGGCATCCACTTTCCATGCTTGTCTGTGATAAGTCCTTGTGCAGAATTTGTCCAGTTGAGAATTCTGGGGAGAGGCAAATAGATCTATGTCCAGGTACCCCCATTTCTTTATCATGCTGAAGACTTGTGGATCCAGTTTCCACTCGTGAGGGTCCATAAGGTTTCTGCTTAGGTCTGCCAGAATATTTTGTTTTCCTGGCAAGAACTGAGCTTGAAGATATACTTGGTAAGTCAAGGCAGTGACCCACAATGCCACGGCTAGTCTGCAAAAGGAGCAGGAATGTGTGCCCCCCTGCTTGTTTATGTACCACATAACCGTGGTGTTGTCAGTCTTAGTAGTTGTCCTGGATGAAGCAAGTCCTTGAAGGCTGTCGGGGCATTCTGAACAGCTAACATCTCTTTCTGGTTGATATGCAGATGCATTTGTTTTGGGCTCCATATGCCCTAAATGCATCTCCCCGCCAGGCATAGTCTGATGCGTCTGCAGTTAGGGTTTGGCTGGCAGGGGGTAGAGTGAAAGACCGTCCCATGTTCTGGTGACATGTCTCTGCCGACCAAAGAAACTCCTGTTGTAGGCAAGGAATAAGAGGAATCATTCTTTCCAGACTGTGACAATGTTGACTCCATAAACTTTTTAGGTACCACTGTAGTTTCCTCATATGCAGTCTTGCATATGGAATCAGTAGAATGCAGGATGCCAAGAACCCCAAAGCCTGCAGAATTGGTCTTGCAGATAAAGTATAGTTTTGTACCTACCATAAATGTAGATGTCCGATAGATATGCAACTGCAGTCCTTACATATGGGTTGTCCTGCCTCAGGCAGCCCTTCGGTCGGCCGGATTCCAAAGTCTGGGCCCGGCGTCGGCTGATGTCGCCTCTTCCCCGACGTCAGAGCGACTGGGGTATAAAAGCATCAGTCAACGCCATCTTCTTCAGTGTTTCTTGCCCCAGATGCCAGGTGCCCTCCAAGGAAGGCTAAATTTAGAGACTGGATAAAACATTCCAGACATGCACAGCAGTAATAAACAGATACACCATAACAGATTTCCTCAGCTAATTTGAAAAAGGGAAGTGGACCCGAAAAGGAGAATTTACAGAGAGGTAGGAGGGAGGGGAAACCTGACTGCAGTTGCATATCTACCGGACATCTACATTTATGGTAGGTACAAAACTGTACTATGTCCTTCAAGAATGCAACTGCAGTCCTTACATATGGGTTGAATACCATAGCCAAGCTGGGGGTGGTAGGATCTAAGATAAAGATGGTGTAGCTAAAATGCCCTGCAGGACTGCCGAAGCAAAGCCTGCTCGGGATCTGGAATATAAAGGCAGGTTGTAGTGTTTGGAAAATGTATGCATGGAGCTCCATGTAGCAGCTGCTAGAATGTCCTTTGTAGCCACCCATCTTAGAAAGGCTGTGGAGGTGGCTATAGCTCTGGTGGAGTGTGGCCTGATACTGGCTGGCACACCTTTTCCATGGAAAGAGTAACAAAATCTGATGCAGTGTCCAATCCATTTTGAAATTGTTTGTTTGGAAATTGCCTTTCCTTGTACTCCAGCAGCGTAAGCTACAAATAGTTGGTCAGACTTTGTTGGCTTTTGTTCTGTCCAAGTAGTAGCGCAATTGTCTGTGTATGTCCAAAGTGTGCAGTAGCTTTTCTCCTTTATTTTGAGGATTGGGAAAGAAGGTAGGCAGGTGAATTGTTTGATTTAGAGACACCCTGGATATCACTTTTGGCATGAATGAAGGATTGGTTCTTAAAGAAACTCTGTCCTGATGGGGAATGAGAAATGGCGGTACTGCCATGAGGGCCTGCATCTCCGAGACTCTTCTTGCTGAGGTAATTGCCAACAGGAAAACTGTTTTCCAGGAGAGAAATTGCAATTCTGAAGATGCTGCTGGCTCAAAAGGAGGAAGAGTTAATTTTTCCAACACGAAGTTGAGATCCCATGCAGGCACTGGTGGTTTTCTGGGAGGTTTGATATTCTTTATCCCTCTTAGAAACTGTCTTAGCAAAGGATGCGAAAACACAGGTGGATCACTGTTGTATTTTGCTGAAATTGCTGAAGCGTGTATTTCTATGGAAGAATATGAAAGGCCATTACGTAGCATTTCTGCCAAGTATTCTAGTATCTGTGGGATGCTCATTACTGATGCATCCTGACCCTTTTTGGCATTCCAGATGTTGAATCTCTTCCATTTTGCTGAGTAAGTTTTTCTGGTGGAAGGTCTGCGTGCTTCCAGTAAGATCTCTTGAACTTTCTTGGAGAGAGAGATATGGGGAGAAGTCATAGAACCCTCCAAGCTGTCAGCTGCAATGTTTGCAGGTTGGGATGAACCGTCCTGTAATTGTGCTGAGTCAGAAGCAGAGGCCATTGAGGCAGAGGCCATGGCTTGGTGCAAGTTATGCTCCTTAGTAGTGGATACCAGTGCTGTCTTGACCAGTCTGGAGCTATCAAAATGCCTTTCGGTTGTTCTGCTTTGATCTTCAGTAACACCTTAGTCATTAATGGTAGAGGTGGGAATGCATAGATTGTTAGAGCGTTCCAGCTGAAGGAGAGAGCATCCATTCTCCAGGCTTGAGGATGGTGTGTCCTCGAGCAGAACTTCAGATGATGACTGAGGTGTGAGGCAAAAAGATCTATGTCCGGCCTCCCCCATGCATGAGTTATTTGTGAAAACATGTCTGGATGCAACATCCATTCGTGTGGGTCCAAGATGTTTCTGCTTAGACTGTCCACCAGCACATTGTCCTTGCCTGGAACAAACTGGGATTGCAACTGTATGTTCAGTTTCAGTGACTTTTGCCAAAGAGTCATTGTTAGCCTGCAGAGGGGGTACGAATGAGTGCCTCCCTGTTTGTTTATGTACCACATAACAGTTGTCTGTCTATTAGCAGTTGGTCTTGCTGAAGAAATTTTCGAAGGCCTTGATAGCACGAATCACTGCCAACATCTCTCTTTGATTGATGTGTAGATGCACTTCCTGGGGTGCCCACTGCCCTTGAATGCATCTGCCCTCCATGTGCACCCCCCATCCATGATCTGAGGAGTCTGTTGTAATGGTTTGGCTTGTTTGAGGTTTGTTGAAAGACATGCCCTTGTTTAGCTGGCTTGCTTGTGCCCACCACAAAAATTCCTTTTGTAGACATGGAATGAGTGGAATAATTGCTTCTAAGTTGTGGCTGTGTTGAGACCATAAACCTTTTAGGTACCATTGTAGTTTTCTCATGTGTAGTCTTGCCAGTGGTAATCAGAAGAATGCAAGATGCCATGAAACCCAGGGCCTGCAGGATTTTCCTTGCAGTCATCTGAGTGTGCTTTGCTAGGCTTTTGAAGTAATCTGGTAATTGTTCTTGTTTTTCTGCTGTGAGGAAAGCCATTTGTGAGTTTGTGTCCAGTTTGGCTCCTAGAAAAATTATTTGTTGGGATGGCAGTAGTCTTGATTTTTGAATGTTGACTGTGTAACCCAAAGCCTGTAGTAAGCGAATGACATAGTTCAAGTTTCTTATCAAGGCTTGCTTGCTGTCCGCTTGTATAAGGCAGTCATCCAGGTAAGGGTATATTTGTATCCCCTGGAGTCTGCAGTGTGCAATTACTGATGCCAGGCATTTTGTGAATACTCTGGGCGCAGTAGATAAGCCAAAAGGCAATGCTGAGAATTCATAATGCTCTGACCCTGCAAGAAATCTGAGGTATCTTCTGCAACTGTGTCTGATTGGGACATACAGGTATGCCTCCTTGAGGTCCAGAGTAACCAGCCAAGACCCCTTGCCCAGCATGGGAAGAAGTTGCTGTAACGTCAGTATTTTGAATTTTGGCACAATGAGAAAAGTGTTTAGAGCGGACAAGTCCAGTATAGGTCTCCATTGCTTTTTTCTTGGAACAAGGAACAATCTTGAGTAGAATCCCTGGCCTTGTTCCGGAGTAGGAACCTTTTCTATTGCTTTGATTTTTAGCAACTTTGAAACTTGTATGAGTGCCTCTGCTCTTTGATTTTGTGGCAGGTTTGGCATGCCTTGTCTTGTTGGTAAGGTATGGAAGTGGAACCTGTAACCTTTGTCTATTATGTCCAGAATCCATTTGTCCTTTGTTAAAACGTGCCAATTTTTTTGAAAATAAGGATAATTCTCCGCCTAAAGGTGCTTCTCTTTGAGTCTTGGTCGGCAGTGTCAAAGTCAAGTCATTGTGATTGTCCCTGTGGAGCAGTAGAAGACCCTGCCACTTCTCTGATTAGACGGTTGCCATTGGCGGCCCCTGTAGGAGCCTCAGTATTGCCCTCTACCTCAAGCACGCCTGTTTTTTCCCCTTTAGAACTTGTCAGTGTCTGGAAAGGACCAATTCTTCGAAGGCCAATTCCTGCTGAACCTTGGTGGCTGAACCTGGAGGAAATCTTGACTGTGTACTGATTTAGCCTTTTCCTCAATTGATTTCAACACATCCTGAGCATTAGCACCAAATAGCTTGTGTTTTTCCAGAGGTGCATCTAGAAGCTTTACTTTAACATGATCTGGCAATGCCTGTTCTTTCAACCAAGCATGTCTACGTATGACGACCCCTGTCATAGTTGCCCTACATGAAGCTTCCAATGCGTCATAACTACACTGAAGAAAAGGATTGCTAACCTGCTGAGTATTATGAACCAAATCCTACAAGGCCTTTCTCTCTAAAGGCTCAGGAGAGGCTAACTTTTTCTGCAAATCATCCATCAAGAAATCCTGATACTGAAACATATGAAAAAGACAGTTAAGTGCCCTCATGGCAAGGGTGGTTGAGGTATAAACTTTTTTACCCCACCTCTCCAGGGACCTAGATTCCCTGTCTGCGGGCAAAGGATTTTTGCCCGTGGAAGTGGCCACTCCTTTCGGCCCCTGGGAAATAGTTTCTATATCAACAGAGTGGGCCTTAAAGAGATGCTTATGAGTTTCAGGAACCCTGTAATATCTGTCTGGCTTGACAGGAGCAGGAGGGAGAGAATCAGGAGAAGCACTCGAGTCTGAGTACATATCATCCAATACATCTAACTCTGGAGGAATAGCTAAAGGCCTGTGCTGGGGTAACTTGAGGAAAGTACGAAGCCTTTTCCTGGAGTCGGAGAAATCCTGGCCCTGCCACTGAAAGTGCTCTCTCATGGAGTGGAGTATTTCCCCGAAAGAAATATCCTCAGGAGGAGAGGCGGAGGGAATAGATTCTTCAGCATCAGAATCCTCGTAGGCCTGGAAGGATTCTTCCTGGGAATCTGAATGGCCAGGGTCACCAGAGGCTTCATCTAAGGAAAAGGTATCTGTCTGCTCAACCCTAGGCCTTTTGTCTGCAGGCGGCTGAGAACCTCTGTCTGGATGAGCCTGAGAGCCTCTGATTAAAGAAATTAGATCTGCAGCTAAAGTCATGATCTGTTTATCTGAAGTGGGGCCCTGGGAAAAAGATTTAGGAGGGTGAGACTTAGCCTGGCTGGCAGCCTTAGCACGTGTGTAGGCCTTGATGGACGTAAACACCGGAGGCCTAGCTGCCCCACATGCAGGAGCAACTGTCCACCGGTATGTCAGGCAAATCTTGGGCTCCGGTTTCAGGAGGAAAATCAACAACCGGCACCGGGGAAGCCTCCGGGACCGAAATGTGCGGTAAAGCAGTGTCGTCAGTCTGGAGCGGTTGAATTACTGCCTCCGAAGAGACCGATGCACTCACGGTAGGTTTTGGCGTGGTGTTGGTGGAAGTCGCGGGCCGAGAATGTCGGTCCCGGTCCTTCTGTTTTTTGGAAATATGTGTTGTCGGTTGTTCCGATGGCATGATATAGGAGTAATTTTCCCTAAAAAAGTCTTCAGCAAATTCTGCCCGGCGCCTGTGTGCGCTTATTGAAGCAAGCACGGGCCGAGACGACGTGGTCTGGGCCAAGGCAGGGAAGGCAGTAAGAATGGAAGTCCTTATGAGGTATTTGTTTACCACAAGACAAACAGTTATTACCTTTTGCAGTTTTATCCGACATTGGCTGAGGCAAGAAAAGGTTCCCCAACGGGGTACTTGGCTTTTTGATGACTTCGGTAACTGAAAACACAGGAGCTGGCCGAGCGGCACTTGTGAACTGCTTCTGCTTCAGGCACCACGCGGCAAGAAAGACTGGGGAAGATGGCGTCGACTGATGCTTTTATACCCCAGTCGCTCTGACGTCGGGGAAGAGACATCAGCTGACGCCGGACCCAGACTTTGGAATCCGGCCGACCGAAGGGCTGCCTGAGGCAGGACAACCCATATGTAAGGACTGCAGTTGCAATCTTGAAGGACATCTGGGTTTTTGTTGCCATCTGTTTGAAGTAGTCAGTTGCCTTTGTCTGGTGTAAGATAAGCCATCTGGGCAGCTGTATTCAAGCTTGCACCCAGGAATGTAATCTTTTGAGAGTGTACCAGGTGTCATTTCTTTTAGTTAATTGTGTACCCTAGATATGTTAGAAGCCTTTCCACAAATGCCAGATGAAGAAGAATGTCCTAGTTTTCTGCTTGAGACAGTCCAAGTAATGATAGATTTGTATACTTCTTTGTCTGCAAAATGCAATTACTGGTGCCAGGCACTTTGGCTTATCTACTGCACCCAGAGTCTTTACAAAGGGCAGTGCAGACAATTGGTAATGCATAAAACCAGCCTTGAAGCAGAGGTATCTTCTGCACGATTCCCTTATTGGGATACACAGGTATGCCTCAAGTCTAGAGTCACTAGCCAAGCATTCTTGCCCAGCATGGGCAGAAGCTGCTGCAAAGTTAGCATTTTGAATTTTTATGTCCAAGAATGTGCTTAAAAAAAAAAAAAAAAAAAAAAAAAAAAAACGATAAATCCAGTATTGGGTGCCAGGCATGGTCTTTTCTGGGAACCAGGAACAGTCTAGTAAAATCCTTGTCCTTTTTCCTGTTCTGGTACTGGCTGAATAGCTCCCATATCCATGAGGGACGTAACTTGTTTCTGTGCCTCTGCCCATTGATTTTGTGGCAGATTTGGCCAACCGTTTTGAATTGGCAAGGTATGGAAATTAAATCTGTACCCCTGGGATACTATGTTTAATACCCACTTGTCTTGGGTTAACTGCCAATTTTGAGCATGAAGTGCTAGTTTTCCCCCTAAGGGAGCTGCCAAAAGATAAGTGCTTGGTGATGGCACAGGGAAGTCATTGAGACGGTTTACTGTAGGGTTGTGATTTATTTCCTCCCGACTTGGAGGTAGAGGCACCCCACTGCTTTGGCCTGTAAGAATCCTGTGACTGGTATCTAGAGCACCTGGATTTGCCTTGTGAAGCTCTTTCGGACACATGAAAGGACCATTTCTTGTGGGCCAGTGTCTACTGAATCCTGGAGGCTGCACTTGTAAGATGTCTTTTACAGTTTGCATAGACTTAGCTTTGACTTCCATTTTCTTTAAAACCTCTTCTGACTTATTACCAGAGTATCATGCTGTAAAGGTGCATCCAACAATTTAGCTTTAACATAATCAGGCAAGTTTTGCTCCTGGAGCCAGGCATGCCTTCTAATCACAGATCCAGTAACTGCGGCCCTACAGGAGGCCTCCAAGGAATCAAAACCACATTGCAAAATATGCTTTCCAACCTGTTCTGCTGCATGCAATAATTCTTTATTTTCCACACATTTAGAAATCAACATTTTCTGTTTCAATAATCCCATAACATTCTGTTGATATTTAAGCATATGAAACCGGCAGTTTTAAGGCCCTAATAGCAAAGGTTGCAGACGTATAAACCTTCTTTCCCCATCTGTCCTGCATCCTGGAATCTCTATCAGAGGGGGTAGGATTCTTAGCTGTTGAGGCCTTTATACCTTTGGGACCCTGTGAGATGGTATCAGGGTCAGAAGCAGGGTTTTTAATAAAAATTTGTGAGAGTCAGGAACCCTGTAATATCGGTCTGGCTTGCTAAGAGCCGGAGGTAAGGAATCTGGAGTCATGCTTAATTCCGAAAACACATCATTAACAATGTCTAATACAGGAGGTATGGCCAAAGGCCTATGCTGAGGAAGAAGGAAATGCCTAAGCCTCTTTTTTCATTATGAGAAATCTTGACTCTCCCAATGAAAATGTTCCCTCAAAGTATGCAAGGTTTCAAAGGAATAATCTTCAGGAGGAGATGCAGATGGGATGGATTCCTCTGCATCCTCAGAGTGGTATAGAAAATTCCTGATCAGAAGAAACAGAAACCTGATCTGAAGATTCATAATCAGTGTCTTGCCTAGGCCTCTTATTGGGGGGGAACCCCTGATCAAGGTAATTAAGTCTTCAGCCATTTTGATCATCTGCTTTTTGGGTATAGAGGCCTGTGCACATGGCTCATGCGTCAGTTTTTTAGCCTTAGAAGTTGCTTTTGTCTTTGTAGCTGGCACCTGTTTTATATAGAAATGCTGAGGCTTGAAGACACCCTCAGAAGCTGAGGCCTACTCAGCAGCTCCGGACCCATCAGAGGGAGATACATCAGCGGGTACAATACTTTGAGAATCTCGCGGCGTGCCGGACTCCACATGGTTCTTGGCAGAGGCCTGCGACTCAAAACTAGCGGGTATCAGGGGCTGCGAAAGCACCTCACTGAGTACCGGCGAACCGGTGACTGGCTTAGAAGCTTCGTCATCGGTTTTGGACCTCAACGGTCTGTCTGTCCTTTTCTTTGTGTTTTTTTGTGAACTCCGGTAGTCAGATTGCTATCAGATGACATTTCAGGGTAGTTAAATCTGTTTCCACAATATTTTGAAGCAAAGATATACAGACGATTAATAGTGCATTGGTTAAATCTAGCACAAAACCGACAGCAAGGCACGTTATGATCTGGGGCCTAGGCAAGGAATACAGTACAAATGAAAATCCTTATGAGGTATTTGCTTCCCACAAGTAATGCAATTATTAACTTTTACTGACATCGGTATGGAGCAAGAAAAAGTTTCCCCAATGGGGTACTTAGCTTTAATTGAAGACTCTGGTTCTGAAACTCGAAATCGAAAATTTGAGGAGTCGGCCGACCGGCACTTGCAAACTGCTTCTGCTTCGGGCACCGCACAGCAAGAAAGACTGAAGAAAATGGCGTTGGCTGCCTGTTTTATACTCCTGACATCATGGAATAGGAGACTGCAACTGACGCAGGACCCAAAATTGATATTCACTGAGGGCAACCTGCCAGTAGATTACCCAAATGTAATGACTGCAACAGTGAAACACGAAGAACATCTGATAGTTCCTCCAGTGGCACCAAGCACTCCAGCTCCGAAGGGCCAACATGGCTCGGAGGAGAAACAGCAGACAAGAGCAAAGCTGGATCGAGTGGCTCCGGAGCAGACTGGGTCGGAGCCCACAATAATTTTGGTAAAGCAGACAATTTCAGAGAGTCTCAACACTACCCTCTCCACATCTCCTTCCAAAAGGCTCCTGGAAGACATAGTAGAGGATCTTGACCTAGGGGGCACTGGACACTTCAGTAACATGGAAACCAGTAGAGAATAGACTGGCTCCAAGTAGCAAATTCAAATGCTGATTCAATCGGTTCAGAGGTCTGCTCCAAAACACTTGGAACAGACTCTTGACACCATAATGGTGCTCTCCTTCGGCTCCGGAGTTGAGGAGGCAGATTCTGACTGTTTAAGAGTCAGCTCATAGACACCAGCTGGTGCCAGAGAAGGCCTTTTTGAAGATTTAGATTTGCCAGACTTGGAGGAAGCCGAAGAACTGGATAGAACTTCCTCAAAGGTTGGTTTTAGTAGACCCTTGAGTATAAGCCTGTTCTTTCTCTCCTGTAACACCCTAGGACAGAAAGCATGGTAGAACAAGCACGATTCCTGCAAGTGGAAGGCCCCTAAACAGTAGACACAGCTACTGTGGCCACCCATTAAAGACATCTTTTGGGAGCATTTCATGCACTTCTTAAAACCTAAAGGTTTGTGCTCCTTACTCTTAGACATTCCACACACACAAGCAACACCCAGGAAGAAGGGGAGAGGACTAGGCCATCTAAAATGGGCCTAGCCCTACAGAATAAATACTACGAGGACTAAGTCCTCTAACTTAAACGGGCCTAGCCCGGTGGAACAGAAAGCTAGGTCTTCTAATTTAAACAGACCAGAAGAGAAAAACTCACACACACAGAAGCTGTAATGACTACTTAGTAAAATTGTAATAATAACTAGCATACTTGGGAAGGAACTCTAACCCTAAGTAATTAACAAGCGGATCCTTGCCAGAAATACAATCACTGAAGAAACTAAACTGACTGTCAAATGGAGACCCAATAACTATCAGAAATAACAGGAGCTCCTGTTAACTACTGGCGGAAAACCGCCAAAAACTAGCAGTCTATCTGATATAGAAAAAACAAGGCGCAACAGCGCCTACAAGGAACTCTAAACTGGCACACAGGATACCAAACTAACAAGTTTAAACTAAGATTGCACCAAAAGGGCAAACACAACTGCCTAGGATAACAGCAACCCTAATACAATAACTCTAATACTATATATGTAAATAAAAAAAATTTAACACTTAGCCAAAGAGAAGCACAACCGAACTCAAAGCAGCAAATGAGATCTGGGGTTTGCATTGGTGCACTATGGGATACCTGCTTAGCCATGAGCCAACCAGAAGTATTCAAGCTTGTAAATCGACCGAGTCGGAACCATGGATCGGCTCCGAACCCATATGTAAAAATGAACGTGAGATTGGACTACACAACATGCCATCATATATACGGGAAGTATCTAGAAGACAACCCAGAAGCACTACTCCTAGATGAAGAGAGGTTTAGTGCGATGCATGGATGCAGAAGATCGGTTACAAAATTATAGGTCCCAGGAAGTGTTTTGAACTGAAGTAGCCCAAATCAGAAAGCAATTTTATAGTCTGCAGAATACCACCACAAAACCTAGGCATTGTGTGAAAACTCATGTACAGACCCAAAGGGGAAAGCAGAAATCTGAAAATGATATCCCAAGATATAAAAACTTGAGAACTTAGTGATTTGGATGAATGAGGATGTTGAGGTATGCATCCTTCAGACCCAACGTAACTGGTTAAGCCTGTGGAAAAATACAAGCAAGCTTTGAAGAAACATCTTGAACTTTTAGAAATATATTGGGGGGGGGGGGGCTAATAAGTCCAAAATGGGTTTCCATATACTTTTCCTTTGGAAAAGCTCAAAATAAAACAAGTTTCTTTATTGGTAAGGTGGGTCTGATTACATGATCCCCAATTAATACCAGAAGGAGCCAGAGAGGAATGCCAGCTAAATCTGTATTCATGTCGAATGATGTTCAGTACCCAGGTGTTTAATGTTATTCTCCAAAGCTGAATACACAGAGATTCTTCCTGTAATGGAGGTGGGAGGGAAGGGAAGCCACTTTCATTTTTCTGCAAGTTAAAAATAAAGGAAAGATTCAAAAAGAGGCAGCATTGGACAGATACTTCCTCTGAACAGTGGTGGGAGAGAAAAAGCTTTTTGAAATCCTGCATAAAATTTCCCCTGCAAGTTTTGGAAAATTTCAGCAAATGTTAGATTAATTGATTTGTCCTTCTCTATGGGGGGAGGCTTATCACTTAGCAGGAAGGACTTCAGACAAAGTATGAAATACCACCAAAAGGGCAGATGCAGTAACGGTGCTCTGGAAGAGGCATCTGCAGGCATCTGTCAGATTTTATGGAATGTCTTGCTATAAGTAGCTGACATAAGCATATTATGTAAAGCATTCGTATTCGTAGAATCAGGGATACCAGAAATAGCTATTATCAAAAAATAGCCAAGTCATAAGCCTGGCAATTTAGGACATGGAAAGTGTGGTATAGACATGTACACCTTTCCCTAACAATACATAACCCTAATGTCTGTTACATGACTGCATTTGACATCTATTAATGCACTTAGAGGTCTTATCAGATTTCACTAACATCACAGCAGAAAGAGACTCAAATATTGGTGAGAATCTAGCAACTAAATAAAATTAAAAAGACTGACTGCAGGTGACTGATTCAGATGCTAGAGATGCAGACAAAGTATATTGCACGGCATTTACCAAATAAATACCACATACACCAGCACCATGCTTATTTGAAAAGCATGGCAAATCCAATAAAGTACAATTGTGTAAAATTTTACCATAACCATATATGTTGTCCTCGACTGTTGCAGTATTCCTTACAATAGGGATCCACTGCCAAGGGCAGCCCGATGTCCGGCCAATATACCAAAGTCTTTTGGTTGTAAAGGGTACACCATATGTCACATGTATGCTCCCAGCGCACAGTGTAGGACATAAAGGTGATGTCCAGATGTACCATCCTCAGAAATGAAAAGCCCCAGTAGAAGTGACAGTACAAGAATAACAGCCAGAAACAAGCATATCCAGAGGGAAAGGACCAGGGGAGGGAAGTGAATACTGCAACAGTGAAGAGGACATCTACTATTATGGTAAGATTTTACACAACTGTACTATGTCCTTCTATATAACTGTTGCAGTATTCCTTACAATAAGAAGAGTGGAAAAGCTCAGGAAGGGCCACATCAGAGCCCTCTAGGAAGCGATGGAAAATGGCCCTAGCAAAGCCAATTCTGGCTCTAGAAATCACATCAAACTTGTAGTGCTTATTAAAAACGTATGCACAGAAGTCCAGGTTACTACCTCAAGACTAGAATTATTATCCAATCCCTTGGAAAAAGCACCATAAGCAGCCACAGCTCTAGTGGAATGAGCCTTAACAGAAGGATGGTTCTTCCCATGAAAAGAAAATAATTGCAAAGTCCAAGATGAAATAGTTTGCTTGGAAACTTAGTTCTTTAGGTTTGGCAAGCAAAAAGCCATTCAGATTTAAGAAAAGCTTTAGCCCTACCCAAATAATATCGGAGGTGTCTATACAAATCTAAGGTATGCAAAAGCTTTTCAGTAGCAGACTACAGAGTGGGAAAAGTGGGCAAATGAACAGACTGACAGAACTCACTGAATGACAGACCCCTTTGTTTTGTGCAAATAGGTGCACTTTGTGAGGTAACTTGTTATAATTGTCCTTGGCTAAAGGCAGAAGAGGGAACCAATGCTGTCTGGGCGAAAAGGGAGTCACCAACACGATTTTGGGAGCATTCTGTATTACCTTGAACAAGTCTTTTGGAAGGGAAGGCATAAAGAAACATACTCTTCCTAAGAGAGAGGGAGTCCACCTTCCAGACCACAGGACATGGGACTCTGGCATAAGAGAGAAAGTTCTCTTCAGGAGAGGCAAATAGAGCTACTTGGACTACCCCACTGGTAGACTGTGTCCAGAAATACATCCCTGTGAAGCATCCACTCGTAGGATTGTGTTATGGACCTACTCAGAGAATCTGCCACTATTTTCTGATCTGAGGGAATGTAAACTGCCTAAATGGTCACCTGAAACTAGACAGCCAGCTCCCAAACCCGAAGGGTTAACCTGCATAGGATAAAAGACCTTGTGCCCCCCTTGCTTTTTGACATACCACATCACTGTGGTATTGTTTGTGAGAATCTGGAGGGGTTCTGGAAGAAAGAGAATGAAAAAGTCTGAAAAGCCAGCGGAAGAGCAATAATTTCTTTGACACTAACGTGGTCTTTCTGTCGAGGTGACCAAAGGACCTGAACCTTCAGAGGGCCGAAGGTCCTCCATCCCCCATCAGAGACATCTATAAAATGTTCCTGAGAAGGGATAGGAGGTTGAAAAGGGAACGTTGGGTTGAGGGACAACTGATGAATCCATCATTGAAGTTCCAGCTTGAGGCATGGAAGAGGAGGAACTAGAAAACCTAGAAGGGATAAGAGGTTGAAAGGGAACCCTGGGTTGAGGGACAACTGATGAATCCATCACTGAAGTTCCAGCTCGAGGCATGGAAAAGGAGGAACTAGAACATCTAAAGGATATGAGAAAATGCTGAAGCCAAACTGACTTTAGAAACCACTGAAGCTTTTTCATGTGGAGCTTGGCTAGAGAAAGCATAGGAATGGCGGCTGCCATGTAATCCACAGCCCTCAAATTCTCTGGCTGTGACAGAAGCTCACAGGAAGAAGGGATTGAAAGCAAGCACAAGAGTTAAGGACTTTGGAGGAGGCAGCGACGCCTGCAATGGAACAGTCTGGATCCTGCAACTCAGAAAAACAGGATCCTGAGAAGGGGTTAGGATTGACTTTGGAAATTTAGAGTAAACCCCAGGCTTTGCAAGAGAAATTGTAAAGTGTCGACATTGAAGTAAGATCTCTTAAGAAGAGGCCGGAATAAGCAGGTTGTCCAGGTAAGGAAAGACCTGTATCCCCCTTAGCCTGGGGAAAATCATAGGAGTGAGGCATTTGGTGAAGACCCTTGGGCCAGTAGAGAGAGCAAAGCACAATACTGAAAATGCCAGGAAGTAACAGAAAAATCTAAACTTTCTGAAAAGGGGATTAATTGGAATGTGTAGATAAGCATCCTTGAGATCCAGGGAAAAGTACAGTTTTGTACCTACCATAAATGTAGATGTCCGATACACATGCAACTGCAGTCATAACATGTGGGTTGTCCTGCCTCAGGCAGCCCTCGGTCGGCCGGATTCCAAAGTCTGGGTCAGACGTTGGCTGATGTCGCATTTCTCTCTGACGTCAGAGCGGCTGGAGTACATAAGCATCAGCCGACGCCATTTTCTTCAGTGTTTCTTGCCCCAGATGCCAGGTGCCCTCCAAGGAAGGCTGTAATCAAATTGGAAGACAAAAACAGGATTCCAAACAAGTAAAAGAGCAATAAAACAAATACACCATAACAGATATCCCCAGCTAAGAGTAACAGGGATAGGTGTGGACCCTAGGCATAGAGGGGTATGGAGGGAGGGAAAATCCGACTGCAGTTGCATGTCTATCGGACATCTACATTTATGGTAGGTACAAAACTGTACTATGTCCTTCAAGAATGCAACTGCAGTCATAACATGTGGGTAGAATACCATAGCTTAGCTGGGGGAGGAGGTATACACTAGGAAAGAGATGGTGTGGCAATCAAACCCTGCAGGACTGCCGAAGCAAAGCCTGCTCTGGATCTGGAATATAGAGGGAGATTGTAGTGTTTGGAGAATGTATGCACGGAGCTCCATGTAGCAGCTTCTAGAATGTCCTTGGTAGGCACCCCTCTTAAAAAAGCTGTAGAGGTGGCTGTAGCTCTGGTGGAATGTGGCCTGACATTGGCTGGAACAGTCTTTCCATGAAAGGAATAAAAGAATCTGATGCAATGTCCAATCCATTTAGAAATAGTCTGTTTTGAAATTGCTTTTCCTTGGACTGCAGGGGCGTAAGCTACAAGAAGTTGTTCAGACTTCCTACTGGCCTTGGTTCTGTCCAGGTAGTATCGAAGTTGTCTGTGAATGTCCAAGGTATGCAAAGTCTTTCCCCTTATTCTCAGGATTGGGGAAGAAAGCAGGCAGATGAATGGCTTGATTTAGAGAAACCCTAGATACCACCTTTGGCATAAAGGTAGGGTTGGTCCTTAATGAAACCCTGTCTCTGTGAAAAATAATAAAGGGTGGTATTGCCATTAGGCCTGTAGCTCAAACCCTTCTTACTGAGGTAATTGCCAACAGGAAAGCTGTCTTCCATGAGAGAAATTGCAAGTCAACTGAAGCTGCTGGCTCAAAAGGAGGTAGAGTCAGTTTTTCTAAGACAAAATTGAGATCCCAGGCTGGCACTGGGGCCTTTCTTGGTGGCTTAATGTTCTTGATTCCCCTGAGGAATTGTCTTAGTAAGGGGTGAGAGAAAACAGGAGGATCAGTGTTGTATCTAGCTGAAATAGCAGATGCATGTATCTTTATGGAAGAATATGAAAGGCCGTTCTTTAACATATCTGCCAAATATTCCAAGATAAGTGGGATGTTCAGCAATGAAGCATCATGTCCCTTGCTGGTATTCCAATTGCTGTATCTTTTCCACTTTGCTAAGTAAACCTTTCTGGTGGATGGTCTTCGAGCCTCTGTTAGTATCCGCTGAACTTCCTTAGACAGAGATAGGCTGAAGTTATTTATGGGATCTCCCAAGCTGTTAGCTGCAGTGTCTGAAGGTTTGGATGCAGTGTTTCGAAATTGTGTTGAGTCAAAAGTAGAGGCCACTGAGGAAGGGCCCACCTCCTGGTGTGACATATGCTCCGTAGTAGTGGGTACCAGTGTTGTCTTGGCCAATCCGGAGCTATTATGATCCCCTTGGGCTTCTCTGCTTTGATCTTTAGTAATACTGAGGTCATCAGTGGCAGAGGTGGGAATGCATAGATTGCTAGGGAGTTCCAGTTGAATGAGAGGGCATCTATTTTCCAAGCTTTTGGATGGTATGTCCTTGTGCAAAATTTTGGTAGAAGATGGTTGAGGTGAGAGGCAAATAGGTCCACTTCTGGCTTGCCCCATGTCGAAGTGAGTTGTCTGAAGGCCTTCGGATGTAACCTCCACTCGTGTGGATCTGTGAAATTCCTGCTTAGGCTGTCCGCCAACACATTGTCTTTTCCTGGAACCAAACTGGGATTGTAACTGGATATTTAGGCTCAGTGATTTTTCCCAAAGCTGCATTGTCAGTCTGCAAAGGGGGTATGAGTGGGTGCCCCCCTGCTTGTTGATGTACCACATCACAGTGGTGTTGTCTGTCCGTGTCATTAAATGGCCTTGCTGGAGTTGGTGTTGAAAAGCCTCGATGGCATGCATTACTGCCAGCATTTCCTTTTGGTTTATATGCAGATGTGTTTCCTTTGGAGACCATTGCCCTTGTATACACCTGCCTTCCATGTGTGCCCCCCATCTAAGGTCTGAGGCGTCTGTAGTCATGGTCTGTGTTATCTGTGGTTTTTTGAATGACATACCTGTGTTTTTCTGGCTCACCGAGGCCCACCATAGGAATTCCTTTTGTAGGCATGGAATGAGTGGTATGATTGTCTCCAAGTTGTTGCTGTGTTGAGACCAAATGCTTTTTAGGTACCATTGAAGCTTTCTCATGTGTAGTTTGCTAATGGAACCAGTAGAATGCAGGATGCCATGTAACCCAGGGCCTGTAGGAATCTCCTTGCAGTCATCTGGGTGAGTTTTGCTAAACCTTTGAAGTAATGAGTTAACTTCTCTTGCTTGTCTTCTGTCAGGTAAGCCATCTGAGAGGCTGTGTCTAGTTTGGCTCCTAAGAAGATTTGCTGGGATGGCTGCAGTCTTGACTTTTGGAAGTTGACTGTGTATCCCAGAGCTTGAAGTAATCGTATGACATAATCCAGGTTTTTTGTCAACATCAATTTGTCGTCCGCTTGTATGAGGCAGTCGTCCAGGTACGGGTAAATTTGTATACCCTGGAGCCTGCAATGAGCAATTACTGAAGCCAGGCATTTTGTAAATACTCTGGGTGCAGTAGACAGGCCAAATGGCAATGCTGAGAATTGATAATGCTCTGGCCGTGCAAGAAATCTGAGGTATCTTCTGCAGCTGTGTCTGATAGGGACATGCAGGTATGCCTCCTTGAGGTCCAGAGTAATCAGCCACGACTCCTTGCCCAGCATGGGAAGAAGTTGCTGTAGAGTCACCATTTTGAACTTTGGTACTATGAGAAAGGTGTTTAATGCGATCAAGTCCAGTATTGGTCTCCATTGAGATTCTTTTCTTGGAACAAGGAACAGTCTTGAGTAAAACCCCTGTTCTTGTTCTTGTTGTGGAACTCTTTCTATTGCTTTCATTCGAGTCAGCAGAGTGATTTGCTTGATAGCCTCTGCCCTTTGATTTTGTGGTAGGTTTGGCATGCCTTGTTTTCTTGGTAAGGTATGAAAATGAAACCTGTACCCTCGGTCTATAATGTCCAAAATCCATTTGTCCTTTGTCAGTCTGTGCCAGTTTTCTGCAAACAGAGATAATTTCCCGCCCAAGGGAGCTTCTAGTTGTTCCCTGGTAGGCGGTAGTAGAGGAAAGTCATTGAGTTTGTGGTTGTTGGGCAGGTGAAACCCCTGCGTCACTTCTTTGGTTTCCTGGCTGCCATTGACGTCCCCTGTAAGGGCCTCTTCCTCGGCCACGGCTGTTCTTACCCCTTTGAAACTTTTCTGGATTAGGAAAGGACCAGTTACTTGAAGGCCAATTCCTACTGAATCTGGGGGGTTGAACCTGGAGGAAATCTTTCACAGTCTGAACTTGCTTTTTCTTCGATGGTCTTTAACACATCCTTAGCATTTGCACCAAAAAGCTTGTTCTTTTCCAAAGGTGCATCCAAAAGTTTTGCTTTTACATGATCTGGTAGAGGTTGATCTTTTAACCAAGATGTCTACGGATCACTGCCCCTGTCATAGCTGCCCTACATGAAGCTTCCAGTGCATCATAACCACACTGCAGGAAGTGATTGCTTACTTGCTGAGTGTTATGTACAGCTTCCTGCAAATTCTTCCTGTCTAAAGGATCAATGTTTTTTGTAAATCTTCTAAGAGATAATCCTGATATTGTAACATATGAAAAAGGCAATTTAAAGCTCTCATAGATAAGGTAGTGGATGTGTAAACCTTTTTGCCCCATCTCTCTAAAGACCTTGCTTCCCTGTTGGAGGGCAAGGGATTTTTTTGAGGTGGAGGCTGAAACTCCTTTAGGCCCCTGTGAAATAGTTTCCAAATCAGCAGAATGGGCCCTGAATAAATGGGAATGAGTTTCTGGGACCCTGTAATACCTGTCTGGCTTGGCTGGAGCAGGAGGAAGAGAATCAGGGGTAGCACTAGAGTCAGAATACAAATCATCCAGAACATCAAGTACAGGAGGAATAGCTAAGGGCCTGTGCTGAGGCTTCTTAAGGAAAGTCCTAAGGAGTTTCCTAGAATCAGAATATTTCTGACCCTGCCACTTGAAATGGTCTCTCATGGTGTGCAGAACTTCCCCAAATGAAATATCCTCAGGAGGGGAGGCCGAAGGGATGGAATCTTCTGCATCCGAGTCCTCTTAAGTCTGGAAGAGCTCTTCCTGGCTATCAGAGTGGACAGAGCCCTCAGAGTCTTCATCTGAAGGAGTAGGGTCAGAGGGTTCAACCTGGGGCCTTTTTTCAGAAGGAGGCTGGGATGCTCTCTCTGGATGGGCCTGTGAACCTCTAATCATGGAAATTAAATCCGCAGCCATGGACATAATTTGTGTCTCTGGAGTCGGCTGAGGTAGGGATTTAGAAGTAATATGCTTTGTTTTGCTGGCTGCCTTAGCCCTAGTGTAGGCCTTAATAGACATGGCCATAGGAGGCCTGGCAGCTCCACGTGCAGGAGTGACCTTGTCTACAGCAATGGTCTCGGGCATTTCCTCGGTTTCAGTATCCGGAGGAAAGTCTATAACTGGCAGAGAAATGTCTGGAATCGGAGTCGTCGGTAATGCGGTGTCTTCGGTTCGGAGCGGTGGAGAGACAGTCTCAGAGGGAACCGGAGCACTCGCGCTAGGTTTTGGCGTGGAGTCGGTGGTAGACGCGGGCCGCGGATGTCGGTCCCGGTCTTTTCGCTTTTTGGGTGTTTGCGATGTCGGAAGATCCGACTGCATGGTGTAGGCAAATTTATCGCTGAAAAAATCTTCAGCGAACTCCGCCCGGCGCCTGAGAGTGCGCTTGTTGAAGCGAGCACAGGCTACACAGGCCGAGACGTCGTGGTCTGGGCCCAGGCAAGGGAGGCAGTAAAAGTGGAAATCCTTATGAGGTATTTGTTTACCACAAAAAAGACAATTGTTAACTTTTTCAGTAATTTCTGACATCGGCTGAGGCAAGAAAAGGTCCCCAACGGGGTACTTAGCTTTTTCGATGACTTCGGTATCGTAGAATACAGGAGCTGACCGACCGGCACTTGCGAACTGCTTCGGGCACTGCGGCAAGAAAGACTGAAGAAAATGGCGTCGGCTGATGCTTATGTACTCCAGCCGCTCTGACTGAGAGAAATGCGACATCAGCCGACGTCGGACCCAGACTTTGGAATCCGGCCGACCGAGGGCTGCCTGAGGCAAGACAACCCACATGTTATGACTGCAGTTGCATTCTTGAAGGACATCTGAAAAAACTGAAGCAGCAGAGGAAACTAGGATTGAAGGGATAGCATCCAAAAGGAAGGACTTTCAAAAAGGGTGGTTCAACCCAAGAAAGACCCAGAATGGGTTTCCAGGTACAGTCTTTACTGGGGACCAAGCACACTTCTGGAGTAAAACCCATTCCCCCTCTGATGAGTTGGGACTTCTTGAATTGCTCCTAGAGCCAACAGGTCCTGAAGCACCTCTGGGGAAAAGGGCAGTTCTTGAGGAGGCTGAGGAATGGCCAAAGGGGGGTGAAATTTCCAAACCATGCAATAACCCTGGCATATTATGGAAAAAAAGTCTTGGGTGATTTTCACCAAAAAAGGAAACAGAAGAATGTGACAGAACAGGACAGTCCGACAGCACCTTGTTTATCAGGAAAAGGAGGTTTCCAAGTAGGGGAATTTGGGTAACTTTAGCAGAGGGAGACCTGCTACCACCATTTTTACCACTGGGGGTGGGATGAGGCAGTCTATGAACCAAGGCAGGTTTATTAGGATAATATCTCTAAACACTGAGCACAGGGGAAACAAAAATATGCTTCAGCTCCTTAAGACCTTTCCCTTTTCTTGCTGGGACTTGTACCAACTCCTCTGCAGCAGCACCAAACAAATGCTTATTGTCCAGGGTATCCATCAGTTTAGCCTTGATATCATGCAAAGACTGAAGTTTGACACAGGAATACCTCCCAATAAGACGTCAAAAACAGACCCCAAGACCAGCAGCCCTAGATGAACCATCAGCTGCATTTAATGGAATTGCAGAGCTTGGGAGGATGTCCCAAGCAGGGCGAGGGCAGAGGCCTTCCCTTCAAAAATCAGGAAGATCAGAAATAGCCTAAGTTTAAGACAGAACAGTCAAAACATACTTAATCATGTTTTTGATTAACGGCTCTAAATGCCAGGGTAGCAGCAGTATACACCACCTTACTCAGTCTCTCCGTGGTTCTGCTATTCTGATCAGATGGCAGCAATTTAGTGGAAGGCTTATCTGAAGCCATAGAGAAAACCTTGTGTGTTTGAGCAGGGGATTGAGAATCATGAGTCAGAAAAGCATACAAAAAGCATCCAGTAAGGCAGCAAAAACTGGAGAACAGCAGAGGATATAGGAGACTCCATTTACAAAAGCTCAAAGTACCCCTTCTGAACAGACACCTGAGAACACTCCCAATGAAAATTCTCATCATTCAGGAAACAGTATCACCAAATGAAATATCAAAAGGAGAGTCAGGACTAATAGATTCTTCGTACTCAGAACCATAGTCAAGTGGCAAAGGAATCTGGGAGGAATAAGTCAGGGACTCCATCACAATCAACATCCTCCTCATCCTTAGAATCCTGTTTCCTAGGCCTCTTAGGAGGGGTAGAGGACTGAGGGGTGGGACACCCTGTGGAGGCTTAAGAGCATAAGTGGGAGGTCAGCCTTGAAGCATTTTGGAAGCTCTGATCCCTGACGGCACTTGGGACCTCTTCCCTAACTAAAATACGAGGAACATTCCCTAGGCTCTTCAGTAAAGACCAGTCGCAGTTCCCCCTGTGCAATGGACATGTGTGGCGTTCGGTCCATGCTGGCCTCCAAAGAGGTTGTGTCGGAGGAATCTGAAAAAGAACTCTGGTGCACCTCTGGACTTTCACTAGCCCAGAGAGAGACGCCTGGTTGAGGCAGTCCAACTGAAGAATCAGACTTTTTTCTTTGGAGACAGTTGGCCCTCGGGCCAGTAAGATCCTTCTATGGTACTGTTAGCCAGCAATTTTAATTTGTTGGTTCTCAAGCAAAAATCGCTAGGGAAGAAAACAGACTCCAACACCTTAGTGACAAAGAACGGACATATACCAAGGCATATGATCATGTGAAGCACCTATACAAAACACACACTGCTTGCAATGATCTTTTTAGAGAAGGTGTTTCCCCTACTGCCATCTCCCCCTTTCTGGATGACAAGAAACCCAACAACCAGAGTTACAAGTCTCATAGGTTCATAGATTTGCACTAGGCTAAATGCTCTTGTGAGTCATTTTAAGCCTGGGCAATTATCTGATGTGAGAATCAAACCCTGCACATTGTGTGTATAAGGTGAACACCTTAACCATTATGCCAACCACCCACATGAATGCGGGGAGGACATGCAGGCTCCGCACAGAAGGTACCCAAGCTGAGAATCAAACCACAGAACCTCTTGCTGTAAGGTGACAACACTACCGCTACACCACTGCGTCATCCATATGACTGCAAGCATAAGAAATAAAATCAAAACCCCCAACTCAGCACTTACATGAAAGTGGTAGAACCAGCAGACAAATGTGCTTTTAGACAGACTGCCACCAGTCCGAATGCCATTTTTGATAAAGTCCTAAGGATGGTATGTACAGACGTCACCTTTATGCCCTATACAAGCATACACATGACATATGCCATTATATCCTTTACAACTAAAAGGCTTTGGTATACTGGCTGAATGTCAGGCTGCCCTTGGCAGCGGATCCCTATTGTAGGGAATACTGCAACAGTGATATGGAAAAACATCTTATACATGTGCCTGCTGAAGAAGTCCTCAGAGGTATAGCTACAATCTCAATCTCTCACACAAGAGGTTGTATACACAAGTTTCAAAAGACCCTTAGCATTACAAAATGAAAGAATAATCCTCAGAAAAAGTACACAGCTACACTGAAAAAGTTGGTCTGTACCAAAGTCTCACCTGTAGTACCTTAGCAATCAGAGCAAGTAATGACCCTATAAACTGCAGGATAGTTAGCCTTACATTAGTCCAAATGAAAATGGCAGAAAGCTTTACGGCACACTGGTCAATTTCTCAAAAGCATCTGAGACCGAACAAATGCCTGTAAAAGTTCACAAACCTGTTATGACAGTCGAACCTTCTCTACTTCTGGCCAGGTTATGCCAGACTTAGGCAAGGTGGACCAATGATCCCAGCTCTGGGCAAGGGCACTAACAGTGCTATACAGAAGGCTTGTGAAAAAACTAAAGAGCACTAAAATGGGACCAAGAACAGGAAGCAAAGTAAAGAATTAGTATTGCTATGTAAGGGGTAGGAGTATTGTCAAGAGAAAGGGAAGGGGCAAGCATGGGTGCTATAGGATGAGCTCTCTGCCTGATGTAATGTCTAATGTGACTATACTGTTAACAAGAGTGCTCACCAGAATACTTTAAAATGATGCCATTAAGTGGGAGACCTGTAGCAGTAGGAGTTTGAATTCCTCACTACTGTAGTGGCTTTTTGGGTTGTCTGCCAAGGTAACCCACTATTGGCCAGCTTTCAAAGTCAGACATTCTTCCTGTGACAGCTGATTGACTGTTCATATGTTAAGAGGAAAGCCTTCAGCTGTCAGAGTATATGTTCAAGCTTTTGCCCTTTCACACAGAGGAAAGTAGCTGAAGCCAAAATCATCTACCAAGAGTAAACATGCAGCCAGTCACAATACCATATAAAAACCAAATCCAACAACCGAAACTAACAGGATGAAATCCACCTCAGCTATGCACAATCTAGGGGATGACGGGTGGGTGCTGTCACTGGGGAATTCAAACATCTACTGTTATAACTAGGACTTGTGCAACTGTACTATGCTCATCATTTCCACCGTCTGAGGTGACGCATTAGGTAGATTCTCAAAGCTTAACCTACCTAGGAGGTGAAAGGATAAGATTTCAGAAGCCCCCAGAGAATGGTCCTAACAAGGTCTGCTCTGGACCTTGAAAATGAATTCAGTTTATACTGCTTTGTGAAGGCATGAACAGAGGGACCAAGTCGCTGTCTCTACAATGCACCCCTTTCCAATATGTCAAGAGGACAAGGCTCTAGTTGAGTAAGCCTTAACTGGAAGGTATTTACTTGGTGGAAGCAACAGAAAACAGAGGACAATCATCATGCATGTTTGCTTAGAAAGACGTTGGCCTTTGTACGAGATGCACAGCTGTTCAGCATTCCTAAAGGGCTTTCTTCTGTCGAGGTAGTACCTGGGCTTTGTTCTGCCGCGGTAGTACCTGGGCTGTGTGCACATCCAGGGTATGTGGGATCTTTTTTCTTTCTTTCTTTTTTTAATCAGGACAGAACACTGGTAGATTGACTGGATTACTTTAAAGCAAATTCAGAAACTTTAAGCACAATTGATTAGTGCATAAAACCATCATGTCTTTGTGAAAAATCAGACAGGGTTGGCCCACCATGAAAGCTTTCTGCTCAGAGACCTTCCTTACAGATGTCAGAGCAAGAAGTAAAAGGGTCTCACGTAATGAACAATAAAATCAGCCAGAGGGGTAAGTTCAAAAGAAGGTAAAGATCAAATTTTCAATAACAAAGTCGAGGTTCCTGGGAGGAGTTTGCTTTTAAGTTGACTCATTTCATAAACTGTTTGACCACAAAGACAAAACAGAGGGTGATCCCATAGGCAGACAAGCAGAGACGTCCCAAAGATGCACTTTGATAGAAGTATGACAATTTAGTGCACACAAACTAAACTAACATGAATGCACATAATATAATTTATTGATTCGTTTGAGGCAAAGGAAGGTATACCTTAAATTTTTCTTTTTTTGTCAAACAGGCTCTTTAGTAAAGAGAAATGTATTTACATTGCAAGAATGAAAATCCTGCGGCCCAGTGGGTAGTGCTGGCAGGAGTTTTTCTGATTAAACTCTGGTGTGGATGCTAAACTGAAACAGTACACAGTAACTAGGCAGCGATACTTGTCACTATTACAAAAACAGTGCAATAAAGAAACTGAAAAAAATAAGAAATGCTTGACATGCACTGAGACAAAGTAACCAGAAGGAAATGTATTTTTAAAGGCAGCAGTGCTGAAATCCAGTCACTACCCTTCAGTTAATCACATACATCACTTATAACTTGCGCATGCACAGTGATATAACATCCAGATTTCACCAAGTTCCACTTGCTCTGTAAGGCATCATGCACGTATGTTTATTTTATTATACAACATAACCTTAAAAGGGCAATGAAAATGACCCTAGAAGACTTTCTACATGCCAGTATTGGCAAAGTACTATAGAATTTCAATTGCTTACAGGTGGTGAATTGAAGTACATTAACATCCGTTTGAATTTAAGCACAAACTAGACAGATGGCAAGATCAAGAATGGTTCTTGGACAGCCACAAAAATCTGGCATTACATAATTTACTTTCTAGACTTCATGGTCACATCTCCCCTAAAATTAAACAGGGCATTACAGAATAATCTTTAAGACCATCACTCAAGCCATATTCCCACTCAGTTTGGTGGGCAACCAATGAGCGGAGGAGATGTAAGCTGTGTGGATCAGAGATGACGACCACTCTTGTACGTACCAAAGGAATTTTGCAGTCAACCATATTTAAGAGAGATCCCAAAAGGGGAGAACAGTGCATTCTGCGTTGTTACAAAATTGAGACTATTGTCTTATAAACCAAAAGATTAGTTGCTACAGAAAAATATTTACTCTACACTTCCATATTAATACACAATCAGCAATATTACAGCATTTACACACATTTTACTACTCGTATTGAAAATCTGTACATTATAAAATATCAACTTCATCTTCTTTACAATCCTTTCGACTAAAAACATCTTAGCAATGTTTAAACAAAATGTACTCTTAGTTATGATAGCTCAATTCAGTACTTTTACAGTGGTGCTAACTCTTAGGGCTTCTGCCTCAGAAGAAGACAGTTTCCAAAGTACCCCTTCAACCTTTCCCACTGGGTAGACATCAGCACACCTGTGCTACAAAAGAAGTATACCCACACTGCCTTCAGTTCTGGCCTCTGTCAGTTACAGAAGTCTTGTCTAAACCTACACCCCCCCCCCCCCCCAAGGATGTCAGTCCATCCAAATTCCAAATGCTCCCTGAAAGGATTAGGCAATGGTGGTGGAGGTGGGGTGTACTGACAGAAGTCAAATTAGCTACAGGCAGGATGTGGGTGGAGAATAGAAGTATTTCTGCAACAGCAAACAAACTCCAATACAGTTACAGTAAGCTCCTACACAACTGTACCATGTTAACTGTATTGCTTATTACTGCAGCAGTGTTGAGATTCACTGGTGGTTGGCCCTGTAATAGTTTTAGATCTTACAGCAGCTAAAGTGACGTCAGAGGTTCCTCACAAAGAAAATACAGAGTATAAACAAGTCCTATGTATACAGACTAAAACCCCTAATTCCTTTACACTGTCCCCTGCCAACTACAAAGGTGTGAGGTCTTCCTGACCTACAAGCCACTCACAAATCCAGCCCTGATGCAATTGCTACTCATCGGCAAGTCAAACCCAATCTAGGCATCTAAACTTAGTCAATGACACAAGCAAAACATGCAGGAGACGCAGATGCGAGTCCAAGAGATTGCCCCTTCTTTAGAACAGGCTTCCTATTCACATCAGAGCCCCTCGCTGGCCCTTTTCAAATACAGTTTGGATCAATGGATGCAGAATTGTAAATTCACAGCTGGGGTAGTACCTATGTACCTTATGGACAAGGGACATTAGTGACATACTCAAGGCACAGGCAAAAACTCATGCCATCCTCTTACCCTAGGGGGCAAATATTGGGTAAAATCGGGTTATACCGGCTTAGGCTTGTAAGGGCTCTTAAGCCATTAGCCTAGTAATCCCCTATGAACCTAGGATGGCTATAGCAGAACCTGACTTGGCAATAGTGGCAGCATTTAAGATGTATTTGTTACAACGTGCACGTATACCCCGGTCATTGCTTTCAAGCCTATGTGCTTGACCCACTAAGAAAGGTTGAAGTGGCAGCTGTTGCTGTACTGGACTAGACTTCCACCTGCACTGATACATTCCTGCCACAGCACAAACACGAGATGTGGCTAGCTATTTTGAAATGGTCTAGTATTAGAAGCCTGCCCCTCCCTGACTTTTGCAAAGGGTATAACTAGTCTAATTTTTAGTCCTTTCTGGGTAACCTCTTACCTACCCATGCACATCCAGGGTGTGCAAGATCCTTATCCTATGTTTTGTGGAGTATGCAGTTTAGACAGTCTTCTGTCACAGCCTTGGGTATGAAGGTGGGGCTGGTGTAGGAGGTTACTCTAGCTTTGTAAGAGATGACAGTTGTCTGGCACATGACAGGACAACTTAAAAGTCTAAGTCAGGTATTTCAGGAGTGTTGCAGATTTAAATAGTGGTAGTGCTAATTTTTCTAACAGAGCTCCCATGGAGAAGATGGCTTTTTCTTGGAGCTCTAAGTTGTAAAGTCCTTAGTAAGGGTGTTATTTCTGCAGATTCCAAGGTAGCAGCAGAAAATTCTTTATTCTAACATCAAGAAGAGATCGATCCAGTGCCGTCAAAACCAAAATGTTGCCAAGAGAAGCATTTTTTGCATGCCTTCTATCTTCTGTATGATCGCAAGGAGGAAAGGAAAATATAAACAGACTTGCCATCTTATTGAGAATGCATCTGTTGCTTTAGTGCAAAAGGTTTAGCAGTTTTCTGGATAAGCAAAAGGGATCATCTCTAGCACCCTCCAAACCAAACCCAGAAATGTCACTGCTCATAATCCATTTTAGAGGGTCTGCCTCCTCTCCTCATCTGATCTACCAAGAAATCCTCTTGAAATAAGGATGGTGGATGCCCTGAGGATCAAATCTGATTTAAAAAGATCCATGAACATGTCTTTGATTACATTTCTTTGTTCACTTGGCTGCCTATAAACCAAGGTCTTGTATGACCATGAGCCTGTAAGCTTATCAAAATGCTAAAGACTCAAAAATCTCAATAAAAATTCCTCCTATACTTTGATACCATCTGACACTTTATGAATATTTGGGGTGTGAGAAAAAAGGACAGTGGAGGGGAAGGAAGGCTTTAAGGGGCAGAGGATGGAAAGGCTCTGCAGAGTCTCAGCTGATCTCTTGTGGTGCCACAGCCCCGAGGGCACCCAGGCTTCTTTTGGTCAGTGCCACTTTCTTTTGAACTGGCCTTTCTTCTTTAGTTGTTCACCATTTTCTCAACTTCAAAGGGCCAGCCTTTAGTGCAGTATTTTCTACTACATGTGGCAAGGGGTGAAACAGCTATTTCTCTGGTCTCACTGTCTTCTGCTTTCTTCATCTTAAAAAAAAAAAAAAAAAAAAAACCTGCTCAAGTCAGGCAGCCAGATAGCAAGTCCTAGTCTAATGAGGACCTAAGAAATGGTGCCTTTACATGATCTGGCTGGGACACTATCCTCGGCCAATCACGTCTCCTAATAATAGAGGCCATTGTTGCACACCTACCCAATGCATCCACTGCATTTTCTAACCTGGAAAGAGGCTACACAACTCTCTCATGACCTTGTCTTAGAACTGCAACGAAAAGATGATGATGATGTGGGCAGATGTCTAATCTATGACAAGCGTGTCCTTAGATTTTACAAAATATGCCCAACAAAAGTCAAATGACCAAAGTCCACAGATCATATAATCCAATGTCATCAGCTTCTGCATCAAGTATATTTCATTTAGGAATACTAAAAGAAAAGTGCTTTTGGTCATCACTAAATCAGCAGTAACTCATTTGGCACTTGCTAGGCGAAACTGCAAGTAAAGTCACATCAGTCAAAAATTCATTACCAAAAACATCAAAAGCAAATTTTTGATAAAGCAGACTGGAATATCACATCACTAAACTAAAAAGGTATATACTATCCAAAAGTCACAAGTGTCTCAGACTACTTCAGTTAAAAACATTGCAAAAAAAAAAGACAAAAACAGCATCAAGCTGCATGGCAAGTTATACTGCTCTTAGCATCCAATATTACATTTTAGAAAAAATAAAATCTCCCCCATTCATTATCAGTTTTTCCATTGATATAACCCATCTCTGCAGCCTGGAGAAAAGCTCCAAGTGTTAAAAATTACAGTATTCAAATTTACTGTCCGAAGAGGAGTTAGTTGTAGGAAAAGCCAATCACAACTCAAAAAGTCTTCTTGTTGATTTGGTATCAACTGGGCGTCCAGCTATGAATTGAGGTGGTGTCTCATCTTGACGACATACAAGACTGCAGTTTTCTTTATCCTTAGCTGGAGAATAAGGTTTATTATAACACGTCCTGCACACTGCCTGGTACTTGTCTGCACCTCCAATCACTTCAACCTGAAAAATGAACAGTATCTTTTTCATCACTGTAAAAAAGAGAAATCCTGTAATCGTGAAACAAAACTTGTTTAAAATGTTATCTATAGTACAGTTTCATGAATATATATTGTATTCAAGTTAACAGACAAGGGTAGAGATCACCAGAAAGTGTTGAAAAATGAAGTGCCAGAAAACAAAAAAAATGTGGAAAAGCTTTGCTATCCTTGCTGCTACTCATCACCTTAACATAGCCAACCACACCAGAGTAAAAAAGGTGTGTGCAGCAGCCATTGGGATGACTTATTTTATATTACTTTAGGTGTTAGCATTTTAAAGATCCATACAAAGGGAGTCCATTCTTTTGGGATAAAGAAAGGGAGTCGTCCACTCTTTTGATAAGATAATCTCTGCATTGTGTCTAGTGGTCTCATGACAATGGATTACATAAACAAAGATTTAAAAAGAGGCAACTGCAGCACTAATCTAATCAAAATGATAGCAAATGTAAGAAAGCAAGTATGGTTAGGAATTACAAAAATTATCATAAGAACAGGAAATGTTCTAGAAAATGGAGCCCGCAACAGGTAATACGCCGAAGACATTGTTTATCACCAGGAGTGCACAAAAAAAGTACAGTTGTGTACCTACCCATAAGAGTATATTCACTGTTGCAGTCATTACTCTTGGGTTATCCTGCTGGCAGGCTACCAGCAGTCGGCCTGAATTCCAAAATCCTGGTCCGGCGTCGGTTGCTGTCGCCTCTTCCCTGACGTCAGTGCGCCAGGGGTATAAAAGATGCAGCCAACGCCATTTTCTTCATTTTTCTTGCCCCAGATGTCAGGTGCCCCCAGAAGGGTAGGCCAAGAAATTATGCCAATAAAAGAGCATGCACTAAAATAAAACATTCTACATCTACAAGCAAATACACCACATAGATTGTATAGTATAGAGAAGTACAGATTAGTCCCAGCAACGAAAAGGGGGATGGTGGGTGGGTAACCTGGACTGCAACAGTGAATACACTCTACATTTATGGTAGGTAAACAACTGTACTATGTGCATCATGTTTCACTGTTGCAGTCATTACTCTTGGGTTGAATCCCAAAGCTGAGGTTGGGTGGCTGGGCCTAAATAGAATTAGGAGTGGCTATGAGGCCCTGCAGAACTGCAGTGGCGAAGCCTGCTTTGGATTTAGAGTAAAGAGGTAAGTGGTAGTGCTTTGTAAAAAAGTGTGCAGTGAAGTAAGTGTGCACTGAAATCCAAGTTGCAGCCTCCAAAATGTCCTTAGTTGGTACTCCTCTGAGGAAGGCTGCTGAAATAGCTGCTGCTCTGGTTGAGTGTGGCCTGATGCCCTTGGGCACTGATTTGTCATGTTGAGATAGCAGAAACAAATGCAGTGGGCTATCCGTTTGGAAATTGTCTGCTTTGAGATTGCTTTTCCTTGAGATCCAGCAGCATATGCCATTAAGAGTTGCTCGAATTTTCTGAAAGCTTTAGTTTTGTCCAGGTAGAAGCGTAGCTGTCTATGTCCAAAGAATGTAGAAGTCTCTCCCCCTTATTCTGTGGGTTCGGATAAAAGGTTGGCAAATGAATTGTTTAAGAGCCACACTGGACACTACCTTAGGCATAAATGTTGGGTTTGTCCTCAGAGAAACCCTGTCCAGATGGAAAATTATAAAAGGTTCAACCGCCATTAGTGCCTGTAATTCTGAGACTCTTCTTGCTGAAGTTATTGCTAAGAGCAGAGCTGTTTTCCATAAGAATTTTAACTCAGCTGTATTAGCTGGCTCAAAAGGAGGCAGTGTGAGTTGCTCTTCTTGGGGGTCTTATGTTTTTGGCCCCTCTGAGGTACTGCCTTAGTAGTGGATGTGAAAAAATAGGTGGGTCCGTATTGTAATGAGCTGAAATGGCAGAGGCATGAATTTTAATCAATGAAAAGGATAGGCCTTTGTCTAACATCTCAGTTAAGTATTGTAAACTCTGAGGAATATTTGGTACAAGCATGTCAATTCCTTGTGCCTGGTTCCAAGCACAGAATCTCTTCCACATTTCTGCATATGATTTTCTGGTGCTGGGCCTCCTGGCCTCCAGAATAACATCCATAACTGCTTTGGAGAGAGGTGTGTTCTGAATGGTTACATTATCCGCCATGCAGCCAGATTTAGGGGTTTGAGTTGGCTGTGCAGTATCAAATTGTTCTGTTGGGTCAGTAAATGAGGAATTTGAGGCAATGTCCAGGCTGGGCCTTGAGACAAGCTCTTCAGGACTGGGTACCAGTGCTGGTGTGGCCAGTCTGGGGCAATCGGGATCATTTTTGGCTTCTCTTGTCTGACCTTTAGGAGTATCTTGGGGAGGAGAGGTAGTGGAGGAAAGGCATATACTGTAAGGTTTTCCCAGCTGAATGATAGAGCATCCACTTTCCATGCTAGCTTGTGATAAGTCCTTGTGCAGAATCTCTGTAGTTTCGCAGTTGTGAGGGGAGGCAAACAGATCTATGTCTGGGCATCCCCATTTCCTTATGCTGAAGATTTGTGGATCTAGTTTCCACTCTTGAGGATCCATGAGGTTTCTGCTTAGTCTGCCAGAGTATTTATCTTTCCTGGCAGGAAGTGAGCTTGCAGGTGTACTTGATAAGTCAGTGCTGTGTTCCACAAAATCATGGCTTGTCGGCAAAGGGGGTAGGAATGCGTGCCTCCCTGCTTGTTTATGTACCACATGACTGCAGTATTGTCAGTCTTTATCAACAGTTGTCCTGGATGAAGGAGATCCTTGAAAGCTGTCAGTGCATTTTGTACAGCCAGTACTTTTTAGATTGATATGAAGATGCATTTGGCTTGTGGGCCATGTGCCGTGAATACATTTTCCTGCCATGTGGGCCCCCCAGGCATAATCTGACGAATCTGTTATTGTCTGCCTGGCAGTGGGTAAAGTGAAAGGCTGCCCCTTGTTGTGGTGACGGGCCTGAGCCCACCATCGAAACTCCTGTTGCAGGCAGGGAATGAGGGTAATTGATTTTTCTGGGCTGTGGCAATGTTGAGTCCAAACACTTTTTAGATACCATTGTAGTTTCTTCATATGCAGTCTTGCACATGGAATTAACAGAATGCCATGAAGCCCAAAGCCTGCAGAATTTCTCTTGCAGATAACTGGGTTTTTGTTGCCAACATTTCGAAGTAAGAAGTCAGTTGCCTTGGTTTGTCTGGCGTGAGATAAGCCATCAGAGCAGTTGTATTTAAGCTTGCACCGAGGAATATCTCTTGAGAGGGTACTAGCTTTGATTTTTTTTTTGTTTACTGTGTACCCTAGGCAAATTGGTAATCTTTTGCCAAACGCCAGATGTTTTAGTAAAATGTCCTTGTTCTCTGCTTGAATGAGGTAGTCGTCAAAGTATGGATATATTTGAATTCCTCTGTCTGCAAAAAGCAATTACTGGTGCCAGGCATTTTGTGAAGACCCTGGGCGCAGCAGATAAGCCAAAGGGCAGTGCAGAGAATTGGTAGTGCATTGATCCAGCTATGAATCTGAGGTATCTTCTGCAAGATTGTCTGATTGGGACATGCAAGTATGCCTCTTAGGTACAAAGTTACGAGCCAAGCCTTCTTGCCCAGCATGGGCAGAAGCTGCTGCAGAGTCAACATTTTGAAACGTCCAGAAAAGTGTTTAGAATAAACAGGTCCAGTATTGGTCTCCAGACTTTGTCCTTTCTGGGTACCAAGAAAAGTAATGAGTAAAATCCTTGTCCCTGCTCCTGTAGTGGTAGTCGCTGAATGGCCCCCATGTCCATGAGGGATGAAACTTGTTTTTGTGCCTCTGTCCATTGATTGTGTAGCAGGTCTGGCATGCCTCTTGCCTCTGGCAGGGTGTGAAAGTGGAACCTGTAGCCCTGAGACACTACATTCAAGACCCATTGTCCTGGGTGATCATGTGCCAGTTTTGTAAAAAAAAGTGCCAGTTTTCCCCCTAAGGGAGCTTGTAAAAGGTAAGTGCTTGGTGCTGGTAGAGGAAAATCATTGGGACGGTTTCCTACAAGGTTGAGATTTGTCTTACACTTTTGGAGGTAGAAGCACCCCATTGCTTAGGCCTATATGAGCCTTGGAGCTGGGATCTGCCTCTAGGGCATCTGTACCTGCTTCTGTGGTCTGTCTGACACTGGAAAGGACCAATTCTTTGAAGGCCAGTTCCTGCTAAATCTAGGTGGCTGTACCTGTAAGAAATCCTTAACAGTCTGCATAGATTTAGCTTTATCATCCATTTTCTTCAACACCTCTTCTGCCTTAACACCAAACAAAGTATCATGCTGTAATGGAGCATCTAATAATTTTGCTTTAACATGATCAGGCAGATTCTGTTCCTTTAACCAAGCATGCCTCCTAATCACAGAACCTGTTACAGCGGCCCTACAAGAGGCCTCCAAAGAATCAAAACCACATTGCAAAGTATGTTTTCCCACTTGTTCAGCTGCATGCAATAAATCCTGCATTTCCTTATTTTCAGGACATTCAGAGTTGGTCAACATTTTTTGTTTTAATAGTGACATTAGGTATTGCTGATATTTAAGCATATGAAATTGACAATTTAAGGCCCTTACAGCCAAAGTGTAACCCCCCCCCATCTGTCCAGTGCCCTTGAATCCCTATCAGAGGGGACAAGGTTTTTTAGCAGTGGAAGCTCAGACTCCCTTAGGACCCTGAGATATGGTTTCTGGGCCAGCAGCAGGATTTTTATAAAGAAATGTATGGGAATCTGGGACCCTGTAGTATCTGTCTGGCTTTTGGCAGGGGGTATAGAGTCTGGAGACAGGCCGGACTGTCCAGAACAGGGGGAATAGCAAGGGGCCTGTGCTGATGAAGTAAGAAAATCTGAGCCTTTTCTTAGATTCCGAGTAATCCTGGCTCTCCCAATGATAGTGCTCCCTCCTCATGGTATGCAGGGTTTCTCCAAAGGAGAAATCCTCTGGAGGAGAAGCTGAAGGAATAGATTATTCAGCATCAGAATCCTCACAGGGAGGAAGAAAGTATTCCTGATCAGAGGAGGAATCAGAGGAAATGGAAACCTGATCTGAAGATTCATATTCTGTCTCTTGCCTAGGCCTTTATCAGGAGGGGGATGGGAACCCCTGATCAAAGTAATAAGGTTTTTGGCCATTTTGAGCATTTGTTTTTTAGGCATGGAAGCCTATCCTGGAGAATGCTGCACATATTTCTTTGTCTTTACAGCTGCTTTAGTCTTTGGCTTGAGAGCTGAAGATGGCTTTACATATAACTGAGTTGGTCTGAAAACACCCTCAGAAGCCGATGCCTGCACAGCGGCTCCGGACCCATCTGAGGGAATAGTTTCAGAGGATCCAATCCCTTGAGTTTCCAGAGGCCCAGTAGGTTCCACGTGGGAGTCGGAAGCAGCCTGTGGCTCTGAGGTAGCGGGCGTAACTGGCTGCCAAAGTGCCTCACTGAGAACAGATGGCTAGCTTTTGCTTCGGGCACCGCGCGGCAAGAAAGACTGAAGAAAATGGCGTCGGCTGCATGTTTTATACCGCTGGCGCACTGACGTCAGGGAAGAGACGACCGCAACAGACGCCGGACCAGGACTTCGGAATTCAGGCCGACTGCGGGATTGCCTGCCAGCAGGATAACCCAAGAGTAATGACTGCAACAGTGAAACACGATGAACATCCTCCTTTAATTCACCAGCTGAGATCTCCACTCTATACCAGATACCAATACGGAATAAATGCAAAAAGACAAAGGAGTCAGATTAGAACAGAAAAACAAAATGGGGAGAAAGCTAAACACTCATGGATCCCCTCAAATTTTTTTAGCCTATAAAACACATGTAGTTATAATACTGATTAATTTGTGAGGACACCAATTAAATTCAGATCTTTGTTTCTGTATACTTGTATTCTCTCATCTCACTACTGTCTCCCTGCTGTCAGCCACCACATGCCACAGCATCACAAAGGGCAAAGAATATCCCCAGTCCTGTGGTCCTTGCCATTTGTCAAATAGCATTCCATCAAAAAAAGAAGTTATGTACTCACCATAACATTCCATCTGAGTAGTTATACTTCATTTTCTGCAACCTGTGGGAATTCTGATCCATATTGGATCCGAGCCGGCAACTTTTTCCAAGCATCTGCTCCAAGCTCCTCCCCTTACCCACAATCCCATATCTCCTACCTTCTCTCAGAGTTTGCCACTATCCAAACTATCAGCAACTCAATAACATCACTAACCTAAAACAGGTTCAGGGGAAGGAGGGTGAGACAGTTGCAGAAAATGAAGTACAACTACTCAGATGGAACGTTATGGTGAGTACATAACTTCTTTATCTGAAGTAGTTAACTTCATTTATCTGCAACCTCTGGGACAGAGTCCCCAGCTACCAAAACTCTTGGGAGGCCCTCATGGAAGGATATTCCGGAGCACCGCAGAGCCAAAAGATGCTCTCCCTCTAGAGATCAAATGCAACTTATAACGAGAAATGAATGTATGTGACCTTGCCCAGGTCGCTGCTGCACAGATATCCTCCAGTGAAACCCTAGACCAAAAAGCAGCAGAAGCTGCCATAGATCTGTTAGAACGAGCTTTAACAGGACCAGGTGGGGACAGACCTTTGTCCTTATAGACTTGCAGTATATATTGTGTAATCCAGCTAGCTAAGGAGACCTTGGATATGGCTTTGCCCAAAAAGGGTCTAGAAAAAGACACTAATAACTGATCAGACTTACAAAAGGGTTTAGTTCTGTGTAAATAGAAACAAAGCCGTCTATGAACATCTAGCAAATGCAGTCTATATTCACCCTTGTTCTGAAAATTTGGAAAGAAAACAGGCAGGTTAATCGTCTGGTTAATGTTTGATTCAGAAGCAATTTTTGGTAAGAAGGAAGGGTTCATGCAGAGTGAGACCCCGGCCTTTATGAAAGATCAAGTAAGGGGACACGGCAGACAAAGCTTGAATCTCAAACTCTCCTGGCTGAAGTAATGGCCACTAGGAAAGTGGTCTTCCACGATAAGAGCTTCAAATCTACTGACGCTGCAGGTTCAAAGGGAAGAGCAACTAATGCCTGCAGAACTAGGGTAAGGTCCCAAAGGAGGGACTGAGTCCTTAACTGGAGGGTGTAAAAGAAGGGTGCCTTTCAGAAAAGCATTACACAGTCTCAAGAGGCCAAAGCATTCACATTTTCGCCAACATGAAAATTAGAGATGGCTGCCAGTTGCACTTTTACCGTGGAGGAACTAGCCTCTTATTGGGAAATATTGACCAAAAACTCCAACACTCCAGGAACCAGGGCTGTAAAGGGATCTAGATTCCTCTGAGAAGCCCAAATAGAGAAGCGTTTCCATTTGCTGCAGTAAACTTCCTCGTGGAAGGCTTGTGTGATGCCACCAGAATAGTCTTTACTGAAGATGACAGACCAGAAGTCCTAGCAATCAGGGGAACTGGAGCAACCAAGCAGTCAGCTTGAGGCTGTCCAGGTCGGACAGACAGATGCCCGAGGGATGAAAGTGAGATTCGGGCAAGGATCCAGAATCCGAGGAGGAGGTAGAACATGAGACCAGAAGGGGAACCACGCCTGACGAGGCCAGAACGGGGCAATGAGGATCACTTTGCACCCCAGTCAGCAAGCTTTCGGAAGAAACTTCAGAATGAGAGGCAACAGGGGTAAGCATACAGTAACCCGGGAGGCCAAGCATGGACGAGAGAGTCTGAGGGAAGTCCCCTGTTGAGGGGATCAGAGCGAAGAACTTGCTGCACTTCACACTGGAAGGAGATGCGAAGAGATCGCAGCAAGGCTGACCCCACGCAAGGAAGATCTCCTCAGCTATCGATTGATTCAGAGACCACTCGTATGGGATTAGAATAGCCAGACTCAATCTGTCCACTAAAATGTTGGGGCATCCCGGGATGTGCATTGCAATCATAGGTTCATAGGTTAGTACTAAGCTAAATGCCATTGCCGGCCATTTAAAGCCTAGCCAATTATCCCTTGTGAGACTCAAACCCTGCACCTTGTGTTTGTAAGGCAAACACCTTAACCATTAAGACACCCGCCGAATGGAGATCGCCCACTGCAAGGGTCCACTGAAGCACCCGCATGTGAAGGCGTGTACAGGGAAGGATTGAGATTGCTGCGGCCATGGAGCCTAGGGCTCGGAGAATATCGCCCATCATTGGCAGCCTGGGGCCAAGGATCGCTGATACATGGGCCCGTAGGCTCTGGACCCTGTCTCGAGTTAGAAAACTTCCAATTGTAGGGTGTCCAGAAATGCGCTATAAATTCCAATATCTGTACCGGGTTCAAGAGGGACTTTGAGACATTGATGGTAATCCCTAACTTGACTGCAAGACGCAGGAAGGAGTCTCTGGCCATGCAAAGACGACGCTTGATGGCTGCAGTGAGGAGCTAATCGTCTAGGTAAGGAAACACCTAAATTCCCTGAAGCCTCAGGTGAGCCGCTACGACTGCCATAACCTTGGTAAACACCCTGGGGGCCGTGGTGAGACTGAAGGTAGGGCTCTGAACTGGAAATTATTGGCTCCCAGCTAGAACCAAAAGAATCTCCTGGAGCTTCTACGAATTTTGATATGGTAGTAAGCGTCCTGGAGGTCTACTGAGCACATCCAGTCGCATTCTCAGAGAAGGTAGAATGGACTGCAGGATGACCAGCTGGAATTTCTGCTTGGCTACAATCAGGTTCAGGGTGGACAGGTCCAATATGGGCCTGAGGTCCCCAGTCTTTTTTGGCACTAAAAAGAACCTGGAGTAAACGCCTAATCTGGACTGATCTGGGGGTACCGGTTCGATGACTTGTTTGCAACGCAGTTTTAAAACCCCTTACGTTGCCGCCTCCCTTTGAGCGGGTGGAACATCTGGGATGCGCTTTGGTTGGACGGGAGGGGTAACGAACGGGATGTAGTAGCCTCTGGATATTATTCTAAACGCCAAACAGTCCGCCATGGACTCCCGGAAGCAGTTAGGTGCAATGATAATCTTCCCTCGACTGTCTCCAGAGTAGGACAGTTGGGCAACCCCTCAGGGCTGCTGCGTGGGTCTGTCCGAGAAGGTCTCCCTAAACCCAAAATTCCTCAGCCCTTCTCTGCCTCTGGGGTGGCATCTGTCTTGTCACCCTCTGCCTCTAGGGGATGAATTGTACTGAGAGTCCCGGGAAAATATTTTCGGAACCACATCTTCTTTTGCCCTCTCCGATTCCTAGAAAAGGATCTTTTGTGGGCTAGAGAAGCGGACTTTGACGGCAGACAGTCTTCCCGTCCTCCTCGCTCCGTCCTTCTCGCTCTGGACCAGAGTGTTATGTACAGTCTCCCTGAACAGGGAAGAACCATCAAAGGGAGCATTTGTGAATGACTCCATGAAGGGGTCCACGAACTGACAGTCTGAGCCAAGTGTGTTACCTTCATAACTACGCCGGTCCCAGCCGCCCTAGCCGCTCCTTCCATGGCATGGGAAAGAAGACACACGGATGTGTTCGATAGAGATTTGAAAGTTGATATTTTTGCAGAGAAAAATCACTTGCCCTCCAGCGACAAAGACCCTGGGGGTGGCACAGCGAACTCTGACTAGGTCTCGCTGAAGTCGTATGATGTGTGCCAAATAATTCAGCACTCTAATGGAAAACGTCGCTGCGGAAAAAAAAAAACATCCCCAAACCAATCAACCGCCCCAGTCTCCTTGTCTGGAGGGTGGACTGAGGAACTTTCCTGTGCCAATTCCCTCTTGGTGGCATCCACCGGGGATCCCTTGTTCCAGGACCATCTGAGGGAGGAGAGAGGATCCTGTCTGGGCATTTTAGTATTGGCTCTATGGTATCAAGCTCCTTCCATGCCCATGTGGTAATAAGACCCACTAAGGGATTTGCAGAATGGGACACCCAAAATGTAGATGGGCCCATGCCAAAGGCCTCTAGGAATACTGACTCGTCCATAGAGGGTTTTGGGGCTGACCAACCTCTCCTCTGGCAGAGGATCTCCATGATGTCTCCAAAGAAGACATCCTCGGGAGGTGACTTGGGGGAACCCTCACCTTCATCTAAGTCAGTATCTTCTGACAGGGACTCAGGGGGAGTCCATGTGCCTCCTTTTACATGACTCTCTGACAATGGCTAGTGAGTCACGGGGGGGGGGGTTCCACGATGGGATCCACGTGGGGTTCTCTAGCACGGGCTGTCCATGGGACAAGCTGAAAGGAATCATAACCAAATCCACGGGAGCCTGGCCGGAGTCCAAGGAAATAGGCTGGGGTCTACCCTTGGGAGAGAACCCTC
Source organism: Protopterus annectens (assembly GCF_019279795.1). NCBI lineage: Eukaryota > Metazoa > Chordata > Ceratodontiformes > Protopteridae > Protopterus > Protopterus annectens. The sequence goes on from NC_056733.1 coordinate 181,347,951, forward strand.
TCCACCACGAACGCTGATGGAGAGCGCACCTCTTTAGCAGCCAACAAGGAGGAAGCTCTCCCTGGCTCCGCCATACGGATCGGGGATGAGGCAGAGGTAGCCAGGGTTCCGAAGGAACGGCTCGGATCCAACAATGTCGGAGCCGAAGACACCTCCATTCCCTTGGATCCAAATCCTTGTTCTCAGCCCTGAGAGTTGCTCCTGATCCAAGGAACTCAAGGTAATCACCAGCATCGAGGTTGGAGGAACTGTCGCCGTCAAACCCCCAGCTTCAAGGATCCTCTGATCCATAAACCCCGAAACCGCAAGCCGGATCGGGGAAGGAGAAAATGGATGGAAGAAGGGCATGGAGAGGGGCCTGGCAAGACTCCCATTTGGCTTTGGGTCCGAAAGAACCTCATCATCCAGTCCATATCCAACTCAGACAGACTGAGTAGAGCACAAGGTGGTGAACTACTCGGATCTCGTGAACAGGCGATCTGCAGGCCTCAGATCCAAGGGCTCAGTCGGCTTCGGGGAGAACCTCGAGGAGTGGAGCAGAGGAGGAGAAGAAGATCTAGTCACTTTGGTAGGCAGGCTAGGGAAGGGCTCCCATTCTGGACACAGCTTGTGGTGCCTATCCCCTCTCTTCTCAGTATTAAATATTTTCCTTTAGTCCCCCCTTCAACAGGCTTAGTGGGAGGTTGAGACCAGACTATGTGGGGGGGTGGGGGGGTTTGATCAGCTGCTGGAAGAGCTGAGGAGTCCAAGGCAGAAACTGGTAGAAGGCCCTTGGCTACCAGCGTTGTCTTCCTTTCATTTGGGGCCCTAGGGTTGAACCCCGCACACACACTACATTGCAAAGAAAGATGGGGAACACCCAGACAAATAAAACACAGTGTGGTCATTAACCAGTGAAAGCTTGTGGCCACACACTGTGCATTTTTTAAAAGTAGGTTTTGGCTGCTCAGCCATACTAAAAACCCACTCTAAGCCAAACACACACAATTACTATACTACTTTTTTTTTTGTGTGTGTGTAAAAAAAAAAAAAAAAAAAAAAAAAAAAAAAACGAACAGTGAAGGGGAGGAAAAGGTTAAACTAACGACCACACACACTCTCACTAAAAGTACAACAAAAACTATTACTTACTATACCCAAATTGGAGCTAGAGAGATCACAATGCTTATGCATGAAGCTGCAAACGAGACCTGGGGGAAGGTAGGAGATGTGAGAGATTATGGGTAAGGGGAGGAGATTGGAGCAGATGCTTGTAAAAGTTGCTGGCTCAGATCCGATATGGATCTGAATACCCACAGGATGCAGATAAATGAAGTTAACTACTTCAGATCAAGAATTAGATCACAGTGTGGAGGGTAGATTGGCGCCATCTCAAAGTATATTTGGAAATCTGGGACGGTGGAAGTAGGGGACTTGCTCCCCTGAAACAAGTGAATTTTTTGTTAGAAATGTGCAATGCCAACCCCCCCCCACCCAAATTTATATTTAGTCATTGGCTCCACCAGCACCTGCATCATTCAATTTGCCTCTAATCCACACAAGCACAAACAGCAGAACAGGACAAGAGTGATTTGCTTAAAATATCAGTGCATCCAATTATATACATGTTTGCTTAAATTATTGAACCTCTATGGAACTAGTCTGCACACATATAGCAGTGGCAGAAGGGTGATTAGCATCTGCTATGGATAGGAAATGTATTCTTAACCATTATCAATTTTACTAAGGTTACACAGAGGTCAGAGTAGTAAACTGGCTTGGGGACATTCATACGCTATGCAGATGCAAGATGTGACATCACACTATCTAGACAAGCTTGCACATTACTGAAGCCTGCCATTTCACTACTAACTGAAGACTCACCTATAAACTTAGTAACAGGATTGACAAGTCAGTTTTAAAACTACTCAAGCAGATCAGCTCATAGGAGCTGTAAAGTTTTGAAGTTATTTTTTTTATGGACAGCAATTTTTTCCCCAGGGGGGTGGGATGGGGAATCGCTGTTCTGAGTGTTTAGGACGCTTGTATGGGGGTTGATAAATCAGAGATTGCTTTAACCATTTGCTGATTTAATATAGACCTTTAATCTAAGATTAATATTGAGATTCCCTCTACTTTAGTTTTCATGCATTCATTTTGTGGTCTGAATGTTTGGAAGGCATTATATCCTGGTATGCCCGGGGTCCTGTCTGTGGCCATGAACCAAATCTGACTGCATATATGTCCGCATCTTACAAGGCAAGGAGTGCTTCCAGTGAGTGTAGTTTCAGATTTAGACTCCTAACATTTAATAGCATAACCATAAGTCTGTTTTGAGAATATTTTTGCATCTGGAATTTTGCTTTTTGTGACAATGCCTAAAAAGGCACTATTGGGGAGGCAACTGCCTGTAGCCGAAAGCCAAGGTGACAGATGG
>NC_056733.1:181350866-181358366 GCF_019279795.1 Protopterus annectens
AAATAACCAGTGCATGGTGTTCTTTAGGGTTCCCATTTCAAGATGTTTTAGAATGTCAGGACAAGATATTTCTAACAATACTAAGGGATTAGTCCATGATCTAAATGTGTTGGAGTGCAATTGTTTTAATTCAGAGCACAGAGCCTAAAATTCCTTAATGCAAAGTGACTTCTGCAACTTGGATGCGATAAAGGACTTCTAACAGATAAAAAGATTACCTCCTTTTCTGCTCCTCGTCTTTTGGTGTATGAAGCATCTCTATAGCATTCCATACAGACCGCATTCAGTTTAACCACATTTTCTGCCAGTGGGACCAAATTCAAGATATTCCCAAATGCCTGAAAACAAAATTCAAATAGTTATATGCCATTAATATATCTGTAGACATTGAACCACCTGTTTAAGAAGTCATTTGGAATAAGTGCTATTTATAAATGTGAGTGAAATGCTGAATATTTGAGGTAGTAGCTTAAAGGTCATCTGCCAATATACAGAGGTGTTCCATTAATATCTAGAACAATCCGCTAATCTTAACCAATACAATGGATATGTCTAACTTTTACAACACTCAAATCAAGCAAAACACTAACAGCTGACTTGCAATACCTTCTCTATCAGTGCTAGATATTTACAATTATGGGTTACATATATTTCTGAAGTTAGCTGTTGGCTGAAACAGTCTTCCACATCCTCAAAGTGGAAAAATTGTACTTCAGCTGAAATCTGACTTAGATTATCACAGCACCACAAAAGCACTAAAAGCGAAAACCAATTCACAAGTAATGCTTGTAAATGCTTACAAAAAATCTAACAGACTGCATTCATAGTTGCAGATGCTCTCAACCAAGTTTCATATAAGCAGCAACAACCTGATGTCTACCCAGACCAACAGTAGAATGTCACACTGTAGTACCTATTTTATCTTAATCTGGATATGTAATCTTGTGATCTGTATCAGATATTCCTTCTGTGGCACTAAAGTTTATAATTCAATAAGAGGGAAAAAAATTCTCACCCTGTAACCCTTCCCCAGTCACAAGCTATCCTCACTGTTTCGTAAAAGCCCTGTTCTATTTTGCTCACCTTTCTGACAGACATTTGTACAATTCATCCAGTCCAAACTTACCCCAACAAGCCACCACTTCCCAAAATAACAAATATTCCCAGTATTCATAAGTGTGTGCAGTTCCATACAAGCAATGTATTCACAATGTTTAGCATACCAATACTCAAAAATTAGATTTCAACAAAAACTGAACTGTGGCATAAGGAGAGGCCACTATTCTTTAAGAAATGCACACGCAGCCTAGTATACACCTATGAACTTAACCGCAAGGGCATTTATAAGCTTAGCTGTGCAATCCTACCCAATTATGTCCATCTGTATCATGGGCATTAAAATGGGGCTATATTAGGACATTTCTGGAGATTATGGGGAGCAGGGAGTTAGACAACAGGCAGACAATGCCCTAAGTATTAGAGACATGGTGGTCAGACCCAGGGTGAATAATTTCCAATTACCATCCATTAGTAAAGGTTAATCTGTGAGTTGGGCACCAATCATTTGTCTGTTAAACGGTCTTGCAAGATGTTTGTATCAAGGGGGAAATCCATGATGGCTTCCAATATGCAGTTATCTATAAGCGTGGTTAACCAAAGGCCCTTCACATTTGCCTTTACCTCAGACATTGATGCTGAATTGGAGCAATACCAGCATGGGACCCCCACCCCCAACTGGTCTCTTAGTGGTGGTTATGGTATCACCAATCCTGACTTCCTGGTTTCTGTCTAAGACGGTTGGCAATCCAGCAAGTTATGTAAAGGTTTGTGCCCAGTTCAGAGAGTAACTACATCCAAGTGGGTGTAATGTACTGAAAGCTTTAGCTAGGTCCAGTAGAGGGTATGCACCTTTTCTCCTCATCAGTTGCCTTGGTGACCTTCACCAAGTTAATCAAGATTAGTGGATAAGACCTTCCCTTGAGAGTGTCAAACTGGGTTGGGTCCAGTGTCTAAGGGTTGCCCATTTTCACGATAATTTGTTCCATGGTTTTCCATATTCGATTAGTCGGACCACTAGGTCTGTAGTTTCAGGGATCGGCTGATGGCCCACCTTCGAAGTGGAATAACCCTTGTAGTCCTCCAGCCAATTTTGAAGTTATTAGTTGAAAAGTGACTCAAGTACTTCTGATAGGCTGAAACACTACCTATTTAACAGGCATCCCAGGATACTGTCAGGGCCTGCTCCCTGCTAATGGTTTGGGAGAGGGAGGATGCTAGTAGGTATTTTATGGGTGGGGGCTGAAGTCTGAGCTGAACTTGTCACCAGAAAATTTACCATGTCAAGCTGTTCAGTGAAGGTGGCACCACTGACATGGTGTGCTGCCTTTGAGGTTTGGGACATAACTGTAGAAAGCCTTACGAGCGTCTTTGGCCTGCGAGGCTATCTTGAACACAACTGGCCTTTTGGTCTTGGTCTAACCTTAATAGACAAGTGTGGTTTGTTTTTGGATTACTTCTAGTAGGTACAGCAGGCTCTACACAGCAATTTACATGGTTGTACAGGGTCTCTCCTGTGGTGCCTGAAGTCATACTAAGAGAATTGCCAGAATCTCAAACAGGATTCAGAAAAGGAAGAGGAACAAGAGATCATTGCCAACACTGGATACTAGAAAAGACAAAGGAATATCAGAAATCTATTTATTTTTGCTTTATTGACTACTCCAAGGCCTTCGACTGTCTATCATGAAAAACTATGGACAACTATTGCAAATGGCAATACCAAAACATGTAGTACAGTTAATCTGACTGCCACGAAGCTACAGTTCGAACGGAATACGGAAACACAAGATGCCTTGCTGTTTGAAAAGGTGTATGACAGGGCTGCATCTTCTTACCATATTCGTTCAATTTGTATGCCGAAGCCATATTCTGAAAGGCTGTTCTAAAGGATAACTTTGGAATACATATAAGAGGAAGACTAAATTAATCTGAGGTATGTTGATGACAACACTGCTGACTCAAAGATATGGAACATCTGCTAAGGACAGTCAAGGAAAGTTGAAGGCTGGGACTAGAACTGAACATGAAGCAGCCCAAGATTATGTCAACTGGAAAAAAAAATAGAGCTCGATAGAGAAGAAATTGAGATAGTTTAGAGTAAGAACCTTTTGGGTGCCCTTATGACCAATGATTAGACTAGCACTCAAGAAAATATTACAACTTTTGGTGCTGGGAAAGATGGCTGTGAAGTTTCTAGATAAAATATTTAAAAGTAATTGCAGACAAAGATCACACTAGTTCAAACTCTCATTCTCACTTGTCAATATGGTTGTGAAATCTGAACGATCTGGAAACAAAACCAAAGGAAGCCTAGCTCATTCAAAATGTACCAATAAGTCTATCAGAGGAAAGTAACGAGATATGCCACTCAAACACGAATGCTGAAACAGTGTTTGTCATACTTTGGTCACACAGTTCGAAGGAAACCATCACTGGAAAAGAATTGGAAAAACTGAGGCTACAAGATGCAGAGGAAGACAGCCAATGAGATGGACTGATATGATTACAACGACGGAGGATCTCAGACTAGCACAAAACCAAATCCTTTTTAATTCTTTAATCCATCAAATCACCAAGCCTTAAACTTGAGTTGATGGGCTAGAATAACAGGGTCCCTCAATTTTGCATAGGTTATTAGTGAGCTCAGAATTGGGCAAGGCATGGAATATTTTGACAATTGTATAGTAGGATGTAGTTTGCTTTGAAACAGTTCTTAACTGTTAGAGGGTTTGCTGGGGTTAGGCTTATTTTGAAGGAGACAACTTTGTGGTCCAAACATACCCATGAGGATGGTGACACTCCCATATTGAGGAGTACCAGACCAGGCCACGTATGTATGAACCTCTGGTGTGTGCGCATGCACTAACACAAATACTCTTGACCATAAAATCCAGGAATTGTGTGTGAGTATGAGGCAGTGTACGTTTCCCAGTCTACACAGGAGGTAGTTGAAGTCTCCCATGAGTAGGGCATTTTGTTTAATGGCGATCATCTCCAGTAAGTCTACATATGAGCTATAAGATTCTAGGGACAGAAGGTGACTTTCAGCTTGCTGGGACATGGTATGGAACTTCCTATGGTGATGTGAAAAAATTCCAGGGCAAAGTCCCATTTATTGAACTTGGTTATGATGGTTATCGATATAGATTGAGAATCTTCCATTTTCCCCGCCTGTGCAGCTGGCGCCCTAAAATGTGTGGAAGTTACTGAAGCCTTGTACTGCCAGAGCATTTTCTACATATTTAAACCATGTTTCGTAATGGCACAGATGTCTATATACAGATGTCTATATTCTCCACAATGAGGACAGCTTGTATTATGTGGAGGTTTTTGTTTAGGCTCCTAACATGGGAGCAGTAACATCTTTAGGTTGCTTTGGTTTTTATTTGCTCTGTCGGGTAGGCTTGTCATTTTGGTACAGTGTAAAAAAGCCAATATTCATAAGCCTAGGGGAGACTGGCACAGACCATCCTTAAAAGCATTGTGGTTTGTTAACCATGTCCTCCCCCATGCTGACTACTGAACCTCCTTCTGAGAAGACCAGAAACTAAGAAAATTACTGAAGTCAATCATCTTTTGTTCATACTGTGGCATCATCCCTGGTGAAGGTAGAATACTGCTCATTGCAAGGCACATACCTGCTTGAGACACAGATCAACAATGTCTCTCATTATATAGTCCAGAGAATTATGGCTTCTGTCATTTATGTTTACATGGACCAATAAAAATCATATTAGTACTTGTGCTGTAGTGACTTGGCAGGGGAAAAAAAAAAGCAACGTAAACAGAAAGGCACTAGAATGCAACTTTATGTATACACAACTACACAAGTACCAGACCACAGATCCTGGATCAGCATTCACACAACACTGCCACTACTGCAATCCTATCACAGACTGATGCACCAAATTATGCAGAAATGTATCAGTAATTCTTAAATGACCAAATCCGGTTCAAATCTAGCAGCAGATCACAGTCCAAACGGTCAATTGTGAAAGAAACTACAAGAATGAAGCCCAGAAGATACAAGAGTGAAGCCCCACAGAGGGTTCATAAATAAAAACTTACATGAAATTCTATTTATGGACATAGAAGTGCAGTATAATATATAAACAATGCTAAAATCTTGCAGTAATACATAATCTTCACACATATGCAAATGAAGCTACAAGTTTAAGGTTCCAGAACAAACTAAATGAAAACAACTGTCCATGGTTTAGCCTAAAAAAGTAGTTCAGAAAAGAACCACCACACAGGTCACTATAAGTGCATTAAAAATATTAGGCAGAATTTAAAAACAAGCTTCTTTTCTTCCCTTTTGATGAAAACCTTGAATCTCACATCTGTCAGTCTTTAACTCTGGAGGATAAGATACACAGCACTGTAAACTAAACTCTCCAGTGCCCAGTTCTTCCCCCATCAAAGTCTGTAGTGCCACCACTTCAATTTTATGCTCTGCTGAATGACACTGCAACTTACCACAACACTTCAAAACTAGATATCAAGGTATAAGGTATGCTCCGTATACCCTGGAACATACTGTTACCCTGCGGCATTGCTCACCATCAGGTGTGTGTGTCACTCTTAGGCATGATGGCATGAATAGGGTCATTACCATTTTATATGAGAGCTCCATCCAGGCGGAAGCTTAGCAGCGTCAATGCGAAGGAGCAGGAATTTATTGAGGTACCTACTTTTACTAGCTCCACCACTGGTAGCATCCCCTCATAGCATGCACAAACCTCACTTCATGATGTATCTTTATAAATACACCTTGTTCAGAAGAACAACACTGAACTTCACTGCTGAATCCAACAAACACGTTCAAATCTGACGGTGAAGCCCCAACTCCATAGGTGTTTCCATCTATTCCAGAGCACTTGGGTAATTCAAAATTGTACCACTTATTACACGGTGAATAAAATCTTCCTGCTTCTGGGACCGGCTCATTCAGCAGTAAAACCAACCATCTCAAGTGGAGGGTAGAAAAAAACATGCTAAAAACCCTCTAGAAATTTTCATTCTCAAAGGCTATCACATGCTTTATACAAAGAAATAGGTCCAAGTATAAGGATAATGTTGCTTACTGTGATGAAAGGAGATACTGCCAGCCTAGCTAACTGGAATTTTGTAAATAATTATATGTCACTGGTGAATACCAAAATATTTTGCGCAAGATGCTTGCGTTACAAATTAGAACTGTAAGTCATATGTATATCAAACTGACTGGACAGACATGTATTGAAAAGGGTATTTGCAAAATGTTTGTGTTTAAATGGATCCACACTGTGCCCCACTAGAAAAAAAACACACAGAAAGAACATGCACTACTGTAACTGTTTAAATGCATACATTAACAATGGAAACTGGGATACAGGAGGTTAACTACAGTCTGATAAATATTAGAAAGTGAAATTAAATTACTTCATGGCTGGACCCTAGTTGAGGATTGAACGACAGTGCTCCTATTAAGCCACTTCTTAAAGCTAGGACTCTTAGATAATTATTTTAAGTTTTTATTTTTAATTATTGTTTATTAAATCAGTATTCTTAACTTACTGTTTAAATATTGATTTCAAGCAGTTCGTTAGGTATGATGAGTTTTTTGTGTGTGTTTTCTATTATAAGCAGTATTTTTATGTATTTTATTATGTTAGTGCCTTCAAAAAGGATGGTATAGGTAATAGGAAGCAAAGTGGGCACTTTTAACTGTTAATTTGTGTTTTGATAGTGATTATATTTAAATTGATAATTAGTTATGTTATATAACAAGATTTTTCACTGATTTTAAAAACTTCTGATGAAGCGGAGGTGTCTCCGCGAAAGCGCTTACGTTTCTGCTGTTTTTGTGCAATAAAGAAGTTGCGATCGAAGATTATTTGTTTTGGATTTATTCATTTAATGATAAAAGCTTATTGAGATGTGCTGCAAGTAAATCTGAATATCAGAGTATTGGATATTACATCTGACATCATTGCTCCTTCCTTGTGGTTTTTGGATATACTTCGTTGGGGCCTGTAAGAATTATTTTTTGACATTATATATATATATATACATATACATATACATACATACATACATATATACACACACACATATATATATATACATATACATATATATATATATACATATACATATATATATATATATACACACACACACACACATGTATATATGTATATATATGCATATATATATATATATATATATATATATATATATGCATATATGCTATTTGCTAAATGCTATGCTATATGCTAAAACTCATCAAAACTTACCTACCTCACATAGAACACTATATTCAAAGAAACAATTTAATCCCCAAAGATTTCAAACAGAACTCTCAACAATAACACAATTGGACCCCTCTAAAGCACCTCTCTCTCTCAACAAAGCCATAGAATATTTCAACTCAGCATTCCTTACAATCCTAAACCA
>NC_056733.1:181365866-181375866 GCF_019279795.1 Protopterus annectens
ATCAGGCAGTCATCCAAATATGGGTAAATCAGAATATTTCTCTGCCTGCAAAATGCAATGGCTGGAGCTAGGCACTTTGTGAATACCCTGGGCACAGTAGATAAGCCAAAGGAAGTGCAGAGAACTGATAGTGCATGGAGCCTGCCCTGAAGCATATGTATTTTCTGCAGGATTCCCTTATTGGGATGTGCAGATAAGCTTCTTTTAAGTCTAGAGTTGCCAGCCAGGCATCCTTGGCTAGCATAGGAAGAAACTGTTGAAGAGTTAGCATTTTGTTTTGGAACCACCAGAAAGGTGTTGAGAATAAACAGGTCCAGGATAGGACACCAGACTTTTTTTCTGGGAACCGGGAACAGTCTTGAATAAAAACCTTGTTCCCTTTGTTCTGCTGGGACAGGTTGAATAGCCCTGATACTGAGGAAAGACAGCACTTGTTTTTGGGCCTCCGCTCACTGGTCTGGCCATCCACCTGGGGTTGGGAGTGAGTGGAAGTGGAATTTGTATCCTAGGGGAAACTATGTTCTTGGGTAATGAGTTCCCAGTTTTTTGCATGCAGGGCGAGCTTTCCTCCTAAGGGAGCAAGTAGTTGATCAAGGCTTGGAAGAGTCGAGGATAAGTCATTGTGCTATTTTTCCATAGGGGGTGGCTTACTACTCCCTGCTTTGGAAGTGGGAGCCCCCACTGCTTAGATCTGTGCATAGCCCAGAAACTGAAGTCTTTGTGGTCTGCTGCTCCTGGGTTTAGACTGAAGGCCTGGGAGGGATTGGAAAGGACCAGTTCTTTGAAGGCCAATGCCTACTGAATCTAGGTGACTGTACTTGTAAGAAATCTTTAACAGTTGGAATAGATTTAGCTTTCCTTCATCCTTTTGAGGACTTCTGTTTTGCTGCCAAAAATGCGCTCTTGGTTTAAGGGTGCATCCAGTAATTTAGCTTTAACATGGTCTGGCAAGTTTTGATCCTTAAGCCAAGCATGCCTTCTAAATACAGACCCAGTGATAGCAGCCCTGCAAGATGCTTCGAAAGCATCAAAACAACATGGCAAAGTGTGTTTACCAACTTGGTCAGCAGAATGCATTAACTCTTGTAAATCTTTGTGTTCAGCAGTGTCAGGAATCAACATCATTTTCTCTTTAATCCCATAATATGCTGCTGATACACATATGAAACTGGCAATTTAAAGCCCTAATGGCCAAAGTAGCAGAAGTGTATGCTGTCTTACCCAATCTGTCTAAAGCTCTAGAGTCCCTATCAGAAGGGGTAGGATTTTTGACAGTAGTAGCCTTAATGCCTTTTGGTCCTTGGGAAATGGTCTCTATCTGCAGTAGGATTTTTGAAGAATTTATGAGAGTCAGGTACTCTACAGTACATGTCAGATTTCCTAGGAGCTGGAGGAAGGGTCTGGGGGTAAGGCTGGATTCCAAGAAAACCTCTACAAACACCAGAACAGGAGGGATAGCCAGAGGCCTATGTTGAGGCAAGTTTAAAAATTCCGCAAGTCTCTTTTTGGACTGAGAATAGTCTTTGCTTTCCCAGCAGAAATGCTCCCTAACGGTATGCAAGGTTTCACCAAAAGAAAAATCTTCTGGAGGGGAAGCAGAGGGAATGGAATCCTCTGCATCAGAATCCTCATAAGTAGAAAAGGGTAAATCCTGGTAGTCAGAAGGAATATATCAGATTCCTGATCAGACGAATCAAAGAAAATCAGTTCTAGGTCTCAGAGGGAGAAGGGCTGGCTTTCCCTAATTAAGGTAATAAAGGTCTTCAGCCACTCTAGTCATTTGTTTTTCAGGCATGTAGGTCTGAGAATGCACGCTTTGGTCGGTTTTCTAGGTGCAGTGCGAGCTTTAGGCCTGAGGAATTCGGCATTCTTAGCTTGAAAAGTACAGTTGTGTAGTTGTGTACACTTACCATAAACATGGATGTTAAAGTGCATTCACTGTTGCAGTCCTTACAAAATGGGTTATCCGGCTCCTGGTAGCCCACAGTCGGCCAGAATACCAAAGCCTTGGTATAAGACGTCGGCTGCCTTTTGGCCGTAAACCCGACGTCAGGTATAAAGGAAGGCCGCCAACACCATTCTCAGTTTTTCTTGCCATAACTGTCAGGAGCCCCCAAAGAAGGATAGATCAGGGCAAGAAATCCCTGGAAACATACCATCCACAAAATAAACAGGTAGTCTGTGCCTTAGAAAAAAGGGGGAATTGGGGGGGGGGGGGTTGACCAGGATTACAACAGTGAATACACTCGAACATCTACATTTAGTACAGTTGTGTACACTTACCATATGTTCATAGTGTTTCACTGTTGCAGTCCTTACAAAATGGACTGATTTCCAAAGCGAAAAGGGAGGAGGAATGCCCACTGTTTAAAAGGTTGGCAAGGATGCCCTACAACACTGAAGTGGCAAAATCAGCCCTGGATTTAGAAAACAAAAGTAAATTGTAATGCTTTGTGAAAGTGTGAACAGAAGTCCAATAAGCCGCTTCCAGGATGTCCTTAGTAGGTACACCTCTCAAAAAAGCTGCTGAGGTGGAAGTTACTCTAATAGAATGGGTCCTGATACTGTGTGGAGGAACCTTGCCATGCTGCAAGTAACAAAAGTGAATACAATAGACAATCCATTTAGAAATAGCTTTGCCCCGAGTTCCAGATGCAAAACTGACCAATTGGCCAGACTTCCGAAGTTTTAGTCCTATCCAGGTAAAAATGAAGCTGTCTATCCACATCAAAGGAGTGCAGTGTAGAAGTCTTTCCCCTCTATTCTGAGGTTTAGGAAAGAAGGTAGGCAGGTGGACAGATTGGTTAAGAGTCAAACTAGAAACCACCTTGGGCACAGAGGAAGGACTGGTTCGAAGGGAAACCCTATCCGCATGGAAGATGATAAAAGGCTCTACTGCCATTAAGGTCTGCAGCTCAGAAACTCTTCTAGCTGAAGTAATGGCCCAAGAGAAAAGCAGTTTTCCAGGAAAAAAAAAACTTTAAATCTGCGGAGGCAGCGTACGTTTCTCAAGCACAAAATTAAGATCCCAAGCAGGAGTAGGTGCCCTGCTGGGAGGTTTTATGGTAACCCCCCTGAGGAACCGCTTCAAAGGATGCGAGAAGATGGGTTGTTCAAAGGAACAATATGCAGAAATCGCCGAGACATGAATCTTGATTGAAGAAAAGGAAAGTCCACCATTAAACAATAAATAGCTGAGAACTATCTATTACAAACATAACTGTATTATTATCTAAAAGTTAAACATATAACTTAAAATGCAGTCAACAATAAACCTTACTATAACTTACTGAAATATTGTGTTATTTAATGGTTATAGGGGCGGGCTGCCAAGAAAGGCTTAAGAGTGACACGCTCATTCAAGCCATGCCCCCTATAACCCTGTAACCTTAAAATCCATTTAGTTTCTCTCTCAGTATAGTTTCTAATATCACCTAACCTATTGACTTTTAAATAATAATGCAGTTGTTTGTGATAGATAGTTCTCAGCTATTTATTGTATTAATTAAATCATGTTTTTGATTGGTAGATGTGATTTTAAAATGGTACTTAATCTACTTGATTTTATGGGGCAGTTATTCAAGTCTGATGAAGCGTTCCTGTAACGTGAAAGCGCTTACTTTACTGCAGTATTAAAAATATATATCTTTTTTTAAGTAGTCGTGGTGAGCCTCCTCTATTTTTGGACAGAATCTTTTCCGTTTATCTGCGTAAGATTTTCTAGTGCTAGGCCTCCTGGCCTTATGAAGAACCTCAAACACCTGTTTAGATATATTTGTACTAAGAGCCAAGCAGTCAAATGCAGAGTCTGAGGATGTAGAAATTTTCCCTCTTCCTGAATCAAGAGATCTGGTATTAGGGGAAGATGCAAAGGCTGAGACTGGGCGAGACTGCGAAGCAGTGGATACCAATGCTGTCTGGGCCAGTCTGGAGCTATGATAATGGCCCTTGGTTTTTCATCCCTCATCTTAAACAGTATTCTGAGAAGAAGAGGCTGAAGAGGGACGGCATAAATTGAAAGCTGTGTCCAGGGAAAGGACAGAGCATCCACACACTGGCTTTGTCGTGATGTTCCCTGGTGCAAAAGGTTGGGAGAAGATGATTGTTTGGAGATGAGAAAGAGAGATCCTCCTGGGGAGAACCCCAATGCTGAATGATGAGATAGAAGGTCTTGTTCAGGTGCCACTCGTGAGGATCCAGGACTTGACTGCTCAACCAATCTGCCCTGACATTGCCTGGAAGAAACTGAGCTATTAGATGTAGGCCCATGGAAGCGGCTACTGACCATAGAAACATGTTTTTGTCTGCACAGGGGGTAAGAGCGAGTCCCCCCCACTGCTTGTTGATATACCACATGACTGTGGTGATCTCTCTCCTGGAACTCTTCTAGTCAGGACAGACAAGATGCTTGAAAGCCAGCAAGGCCTGCTGGACTGCTATCAATTCTTTCAGATTTATATGCAGGTGAATCTTTTGGTTGCTCCAAATCCCCTCATCTGCCATCCAGATGCACTCCAAGCGTAGTCTGAGGCATCTGTGTTCAGAACCATGCTTGCAGGAGGTGGTCGAAAAGGCAGGCCTTTGTTCTGTGAACAGTCACCCACCAAAGAAACTCTGTCTGCAGACAGGGAATCAGAAGCATCAAGTCTAAATCCTGTGTGTGTTGATACCAAAGTTTCTCATTTTCCTCATATGCAGGTTGGCATATGGAATCAGAATACAAGAAGCCATGAATGCCAGGGCTTGCAGGAATTGCCTTGCAGAGAGCTGGGTCATGCTTGCCAAATCTTTTAAATAAGTCAAAAGCTATATTTGTTTTTCTTGAGGGAGAAATATCATCTGGGCGGCTGTGTTCAGACTCACTCCCAGGAATACAATATCCCTGGTGGGTACCAATCTTTACTTCCTTTCGTTGAGTGTGTAGCCCAAAGTAGTAAGAAGGTTCCTTACTGGAGAGTGTGTAGCCCAAAGTAGTAAGAAGGTTCCTTACAAAGTCCAAATCCTTTAGAAGTTGTTCTGGAGAGTTTGCTTGACTGAAGCAATAGTCCAAGTAAGAGTAAATTTGAATGTTTGTCTGCTTGCAAAAAGCAATGACCACAGCCAGGCATTTTGTAAAAACTCTGGGAGCAGTAGATAAGCCAAAAGGTCAGTGCAGAGAATTGGTAGTGTCGCTTTACAGCTGTGAAACGAAGGTACTGTCTGCAACTTTCCTGAATTGGGATATGTAGATAAGCTTCTTTGAGATCCAAAGTTATCAGCCAGGAATCCTTGGCCAGCATTGGCAGCAACTGCTGAAGAGTGAGCATTTTGAATTTGGGAATCACCAGAAAGGTGTTCAGAATGGGGCGCCAGGTGCCCCCTTTTTTGGGAACCAGAAAGAGTCTTGAGTAGAAACCTTGGCCTGAGGTACAGTAACTGGTTCTATTGCTCCCAGGTTCAGCATGAAAGAAATTTGCTTTTCTGCTTCTGCCCTTTGATTTGGAGGAATATCTGGGTATACTTGGTGAACAGGGAAAGTGTGAAAAGAAAACTTGTAGCCCTGGTATACTAGGAGTACCCATCTGTAGTCTGATAGCGGACCAAACATATACAACATTGGCCAACCTTTCCCCAAAGGCAACCCTGGGCCAGCAGGGGAAGGGCAGAAGAATGCTTACTTTGGGAAGGTTGCTTAGAACTCCCAGATTTCAAAGAGGAAGCATGCCATTGTTTAGTATTTTGAGTAGAGGTCTGTCCCCTAGACCACCTATAACCGCTAGACCTAGTGCGTCCCTGTTTACTGGGATCAGGAAAAGTCCAATTCTTAGAAGGGTAATGCCTACTAAAATGAGGAGGCTGAACTTGTAGAAAATCTTTAACAGTTTGCACAGATTTGTCTTTATCCTCCAATTTTTTCAAGACCTCTTCTGCTTCGTTACCAAAAAGATTGTCCTTATGCAAAGGTACATTCAGTAACTTAGATTTTAACAGGCTCAGAAAGGGGTTGTACCCTGAGCCAAGCATGTCTTCTGATAATAGATCCAGTGGCTGCTGCCCTGCAAGAAGCCTCAAAATTGAGCAAACCACAGTGTAAAGAATGCTTAGTCACAAGAGAGTGGCAGAATTCAGTAAATCTAGCATGTCCTTACTCTCCACCAGGGAAGGAACACTAGCAATTGTAGCCTTAATAGCCTCCAATGTATGCTGCTGAAACTTAAGCATGCGAAAAAGACAATTAACAAAACTAATAGCAAGGGTGGCAGAGGTATAAACCTTTTTATCCCACTTGTCCAAGGCCCTAGATTCTCTATCAGAGGGAACAGTAGTTTTTGCAACTGTAGCCTTAACACCTTTAGGGCCCTGAGAAATAGTCTCTGGATCAGCAGTAGGATTCCTAAAAGGATTCCTAAAAAGAAACTGATGAGGATCAGACCCCATACTATTGTAGTTTCCTGGGAGCAGGAGGAACAGAATTAGGAGTCAAAGAATTATCCATGAAAACAATCAACTACTTCCAACACCGGAGGGATAGCTAGAGGCTTGTGCTGTGGTAAATCCAAGAACTCCCTAATCCTTTTCTTAGACTGAAGAAAGTCCTGACTCTCCCACCTGAAATGCTCTTTAAGAGTATTTATAGCATCTCCAAAAGAAATATCTTCTGGAGGAGAGGCAGAAGGGATAGATTATTCTGCATCAGAATCCTCAAAACCAGAATAAAAGTGGAGAGTCTTCCTCATCAGTAGAATTGCTGAAAACATCAGAACCTGAGGGGACAGTTCTCTAGCCCTCTTAGAAGGTTGAGAGCACCGGATAAGAGTCAATAGATCACTAGCCATTTTAATCATCTGTGACTGAGGAATTTGAGGGGAGGCCGGCGCCTGCTTTTGAGCAAATTGTGGCAGGAAAGTCTGCTAGAAAGCCAGAGGGACTCTGCAGGTCTAGCCACAGTGGTAGTCTAAACAGAGATGGTAGTCTAAACAGAGGCAGTCGGTTTGGGTCTGGTCTCAGGCCAAAGAAAAGAGGCCTCAGAAGCTGGAGCCTGCTTAAGGGCTCCGGACCAATTGAAGGTAGCAACTGGCGGAGGATCAGAAGACAAGTGGAAGCCTGCAGCATGGAAGACTCCGAAAGGGTCTCAGCTGAGGTTTGCAACTGAACATCCGCGGACTGCAGGGGCAGTGAAAGCGCCTCACTGAGTTCTGCTGGGCAGACTACCAACTTAACTGGATCATCAGCCGATCTGACCATAGGCCTATCGCGGTCTTTATCTTTGTGCTTAGGAACACCAGAAGTTGGGAGACTAGAAGATGCCATACCGACAAACCTAGGCCAAACTCCAAAATGCTTATATAAAATTTTAGTTTTACAGCATATGGTATGCGGATTAAAAGCACAGAGATCACAAATTAGGGATGTGCCCAAGGAAGGGGGAATCTGTTTTTTTTAAAAAAATAAAAAAAATTTAAAAAAAATTTTTTTAAAAAAAACCAAAAAATTTTTTTTAAAAAAAAATAATTTTAAAAAAATTTTAATAAAAATTTTAAAAAAAAAAAAAAAAATTTTTTTTTTTTTAAAATTTTAAAATTTTTTTTTAAATAAAATTTTTTTTAAAAAAAAAATTATTTTTTTTTTTTTTTAAAAAGGGGGGGGGTTTTTTTAAAAAAAAAAAAAATTAAAAAAAATTTTTTTAAAAAAAAAATTTTTTTTTTCCCCCCCCAAAAAAATTTTTTTAAAAAAAAATTTAAAAATTTTTAAAAAATTTTTTTCAAAAAAAAAAAAAAAAAAAAATTTTTTTAAAAAATTTTTAAAAAAAAAAAAAAATTTTTTAAAAAAAAAATTTTAAAAAAAAATTTTTCTTAAAAATTTTTTTAAAAAAAAAAAAAAAAAAATTTTTTTTTAAAAAAAAATTTTTTTTTAAAAAAAAAAAAAAAAATTTTAAAAAAAATTATTTTATTAAAAAAAAAAAAAAAAATTTAAAAAAATTTTTTTTTTAAAAAAAAAAAAATTTTTAAAAAAAAAAATTTTTATTTTTTTAAAAAAAAAAAAAAAAAAATAAAAAAAAAAAAATTAAAAAAATTTAAAAAAAAATTTTAAAAAAAATTTTTTTTTTAAAAAAAAAAGAATTTTTTTTTTTTAAAAAAAAAAAAAAAAATTTTTAAAAAAAAAAAAAATTTTTTTTTTAAAAAAAAAAAAAAAAAAAATTTTTTTAAAAAAATTTTTTTTTCCCTTTTTTAAAAAAAAAAAAAATTTTTTTTATAAAATTTTTTAATAAAAAAAATTTTTTTATAAAAAAATTTTTTTATAAAATTTTTTAATAAAAAAAATTTTTTTTTCCCAAAAAAAAATTTAAAAAAAAATTTTTATTTTTAAAAAAAAAAAAAAATTTTTAAAAAAAAAAAATTAAAAAATATGTTTTTTTAAAAAAAAATTTTAAAAAAAAATTTTTTAAAAAACAAAAAAAAAAAAAATTTAATAAAAAAAAATATAAAAAAAATTTTTTTTCCCTTTTTTTTTTAAAAAAATTTAAAAAAATTTTTTAAAATTAAAATTTTAAAAAATTTTAAAAAATTTTTTAAAATTAAAAAAAAAAGAAATTTTTTACCCCAAAAAAAAAAAAAAAATTTTTTTCCCCAAAAAAAAAAAAAAAAAAAAATTTTTTAAAAAAAAAACCCACAAAAAAAAAAAAAAAAATTATTTTTAAAAAATTTTGTTAAAAAAAAAAATTTTAAAATTTAAAAAAAAAAATTTTTTTTTAAAAAATTTTTTTTTTAAAATTTTTTTTTTAAAAAATTTTCCTTTAAAAAAAAAAAAAAAAAATTTTTTTTTTAAAAAAAAATTTAAAAAAAAAATTTTGGAAATTTAAAAAAAAAAAAAATTTTTTTTTTTAAAAAAATTTTAAAAAAAATTTTTAAAATTAAAAAAAATTTTTTAAAATTTTTTTTTAAAAAAAAATTTTAAAAATAAAAAAATAATTTTTTTTCCAAAAAAAAAAATTAAAAAAAAAAAAAAAAAAAAAAAAAAAAAAAAAAAAAAAATTTTAAAAAATTTTAAAAAATAAAAAAAAAAAAATTTTTAAAAAAAAAATTTGTAAATTTTAAAAAAATTAAAAAAAAAAAAGAAAGTTTTTTAGGTTTTTTAAAAAAAAAAAATTTTGGGTTTTTTTTTTTTTTTAAAATAATATTTTTTGAAAATATTTTTTTTTTTTTAAAAAAAATAATTTCTTTTTAAAAAAAAAAAATTTTTTTAAAAAATTTTTTATTTTTAATTTTTTTTTTTTAAAAAAATTTTTAAAAAAAAATTTTTTTCCCCCAAAAAAAATTTTTTTTTTAAAAAAAATTTTTAAATTTTTTTAAAAACTTTTAAATCAAAAAAAAAAAAAAAAATTTTTTTTTTTTAAAAAAAAATTTTTAAAATAATTTTAAATATTTTTTTTTTAAAAAAAAAAAAAAAAATTTTTTTATAAAATAAAAAAAAAAATTAAAAAAAAAAATTTTTAATTTTAAAAAAAATTTTTAAGCAATAAAAAAAGGGTTTTTTAAAAAAAAATTTTTTTTTTTTTAAAAAAAAAAAATTTAAAAAAAAAAAAATTTTTTTAAAAAAAATTTTTTTTTTTTTTTAAAAAATTTTTTTATTTTATTTTTTTTTTTAAAAAAAAAAATTTTTTTTTTTTTTTTTTTTTTTAAAAATTTTTAAAAAAAAACCTTTTTTTTTTTAAAAAAAAAAAATTTTTAAATTTTTTTTTTTTTTTTTTTTTTAACTTTTTAAAAAAATTTTAAAAAAAAAAAAATATTTTTTTAAAAAAAAAAAAAAAAATTTTTTTTTTTTTTTTTTTTTTAAAAAAAAAAAAAAATTTTTAAAATTTTTTTTTTTTATATATATTTTTTAAAATAAAATATATATTTTTAAATATATATTTTATATTTATATTTAATATAAAAAAAATTTTTTAAAAATTAAAAATTTTTTTAAAAAAAATTTAAATTTTTTTTTTTTCATATAAAAAAAATTAGGGAAAAAAAATTTT